>NW_020679589.1:0-18836 GCF_002925995.2 Terrapene triunguis | reverse complement strand
ATTTTATCTCTGAAGCAGACGACTTCTCAAAAATTGTAGACCAGTGTTTTTAATGTCCTCTGGAAGTTCTTTTTCTGTGTATATCTCATTGAAAACTTTTCACAGATAAGCTTTTCAATCTTCATTCAGGTATTGTAACATTTCAACCACAACACCATCCTCCACAGCTATTTTTCATTGCTTTTATAATGTTTAGCACTCTTTCTAGTTCCCACATTGTAATATGCAATGCCTTTGCTTCTCCTCTTTCAATGTATATGTCTTCAGGATCATCAAAAGTTCATTCCCATATTCCATCAATCTTTCCAGGGTGCTGTTGGTTCCAGAGCACAATCTGCCATCCTTAGTTTTAATGCAGCTCATTTTTGAGACAAGAATTAGCAGAAGTCAGTTTGGTTTCTGCCCAGGAGCAGGTACGAGGACACAGTCTTTACCTTTAGGACTTTATGTGAGCATGCATGAGCATGAGCATGCAATAGAAGTGCAAAGGTAAATTGATTTGTGCTTTTGTGGCTTTTGAGAAAGCATGTGATAAAATCCAAGATAACGAGATAACACATATTCTTGAAGAATGTAATATTGACCCCCACGATCTACAATTAATAGAAACCCTGTATTGGGAACAGAGAGCAGCAATCCAAATGAACTATGAACTATCTGACTACTGCAGCATCAAGAAACATGCCCACCAAGGTTGCGCCCGATCTTGCCAATTATATAACATGTAGATAAAAGGTATAATGAGGGAAAGCTTAGAAGATACCAATCAGGTCATACAGGTCAATGTCATATACATCCAGAACTAAGATATGCCAACAACCTAGTTTGCATTGATTTGAATAGGGAAGAACTTCAGGACATGGTTATTGCTGTGAACAATGCTTGCAAGAAATACGGAATGACAATCTATGTTATGAAGACAAAAAGTATAAAACACAGTAAACACAGTAACACAAAAAGTAGGTAACAAGTAGTGGAAAAGTGAATAGTTTCCCCTACCTAGGGTGTCTAATAACAGTTGGAAGATGTGATGAAGAAATCCAGAGACTGATGGAACTTGCAAAAATATGTATTCAAAAACTTCCAAAGTCCTCTGTGTTGTCCAAAATTAAAACTGCATATCTGCACTAAATTGCCGAAGTTCTTCATATGGTCAGCTCCCCCTGTATAGATATGAGAGCTGGACACGAAAAGGAAACAGAGACAACTCAGAGAATTCATGTTTTGCTGTTATAGAAGAAGTTAGCTGGATAACCAAAATTATGAATGATGAGGTGAGGAGAAGGATGAATTTTAGAAGAACAACAACTCCTTGAGACCCTTGGTAAAGAATAACATCTTTCTACAGAAACATAGCTCACTGACCACAGAGCGACTTGATTCCAGCACTCATACTATCAGGCAAGATTTGTTGTTTTTCCCACCTGGAATCCTCCTCCAGATTTGCATTCTGTGTGTTAGATTGCAGTTAAGGAGCTTGGAAAGGAGCCTGACTCAGTATAGTAAGGTTAGGATGACCAGATGTCCCGATTTTATAGGGACAGTCCCGATATTTGGGGCTTTTTCTTATATAGGCTTTTATTACCCACCACCCCCTGTCCCAATTTTTCACACTTGCTGTCTGGTCACCCTAAGTAAGGTGGCCTGTAGCTAGGCATTGACGCAATGGGGGGCAGACTGCATGAAAGAGGGGCAGTTGTGCTTGCCTTCAGAGGCTCACGTACTTAGTGAAAAAAGCAGACTCAGTGAGAACCCTTTTTCAAACTTTATTTTTATTAAATAAGAACAAATAAGATGCAAATTTTGTGACTGTTCAGTATGAAAAATTCAAGCATTCAAAAACTTCAAAGATGCAGAAATATAAAAGAATAGCTCTTAACATGTAAGCGCCGTGTAACATAAAATCTCTTCCAAATTATTGAGTATTTCAAAGGTTTTCAGGTGACCAGTCTATCTTGTTTCTGTAAGTCTTTGCAGGTGCTGGCCTTTGTACAGCACATTTACTTCATGCTTGCCAAAAAATCTGAATACAGAGTTAAAATTTGAGAACATATTTGCCATTGTTGAGTTCTTCTCACATACGAGTAAGCACCAGACATAACTGGTGAGTGAAGCAGTGCATGTAAGGTATCTGCTTATTTAACATTTCCTGTAAAAGCATTTGTACACCTCCTTAGCATCCTGACATAAAACTTCGGAAGCTTCAGAGCAAGAACATAAAGTATTTTGAGGGTAAAAACCCAGTTCGTGGAAGTCTTTCAAATTTGTTGTGTAATATCTTCAGTAGTGAGGCCATGTAATTGGGCTACTCCAATAAGTCTCTTCTTGGCTTTGCCATCAACAGAGTAGTGAAAACAGTGGACAAATTTTGTACATTTGCAGCATCCCTTGTAGTGTCACATTTCAGGCAGAGGAGTTTGATGTCACCATTTTTCTGAGTATCTTCAACAATATCTTTCAAAACTATCTTCTTCATAATATTAATGATTTCATTCTGAATTTCAGCAGAAGTGTACTTTGCATTTTTGGAATGGTTTTCAAAGCATCCTTGAATTTTGGATCTTGTTCTGCAGTATACCTAAGTAGGTACATGAAAATTCCTGATGAATTGTTTAGAGTAAGATCTAAGTCTTGAAGTTTATGATAGCTTGCTCTCCTCTCAGAGGCAACTCATTTCTCACAGCAAACTGGATAATTTAAACAGTACCCCTTTCATTCAATGTGTGAGGATGATACCAAAGCACTCGTTGTAGTGCCTAAAAAAGGAAGTCATAAAATATCATAATCAAATTCATAATTCAGTAATGTTATTGAGCAAATGAATAAACTGAACTAACAAAATTAGTAAATTTTCTGTATGCTGGATCTACCATATCAAGTTTAGTAGCTTTCTTGAAGATAAGGAATTTAAAGTTTATATGGGTGGAAGATACTGTTTATAAAGGTTTTCTTTTTTCCTCTCCCTCCTCTTGGCATGGTGATTCATGGTTATTCAGGGTGAGGAAATTTCCTCCTTTCTTAGTTTTCCATGACTAGGGTTTTCTTTTCAGTTTCAAGTTGTTTCATTGTATTCTCATTAATTGTAATGGTCCACCATTGTCTTTTCCTAGATTGTACAAGGCTAGTCTTGTCTGGTTGGGGTGGATTGCTTGACCTCCATCTAGTGAAGCAGAGTCACCAGAATTACGACTGATAAACTCAGACTAAGAAACTGGAGGGCAAAAACATCTGGAACAAACATCTTATTTCTACAGGGCAGGCAAAGAAGTTTTGTGGGGGCCAGTTCTTCTTTATACCTTCCCTTAGCTACAGGTCTGCAGTCTGGTAACAAAAGTTCCTCACCTTCAAAAGTCTGAAAGCTAGGTGGTAGATGACAGGAAACAGAAGAACTTGTTTGTCCATGGTGGGAAAGGACATTTTGGAAGGCACAGAAAAGGAGGATGAAATAGGAAAGAAGAGCTAGACTGGAGGATTTTAGCAGGGTAAATGGGGGATTTTAAGGAGAGAGAGAAGAGATTGGGTGAAGGCTATGAGACAGAAGACTTTGAGAGGGAAGGGAGCAAGGGAGGCTTCAGGGAAGGAAGTGAGAGAGTGACAAAACCTTGAGAGTCTTTAGTGGGAGGGAGGAGACATAAAGATGAAAGATATAAGATCACGAGCCAAAGACAGCTGTGTACCAAAAAAGCACAAAAAAGTAAGCAGGCCAAAAATCGCTGGGAAGGCCAGAAGATGCCAAAGTAAGGTAGCAGCACATCAAAAGTGCCTACAGTCATATAGCATTTCTGTGTCAGAGTTGTAATTAAAACCCAGGCCTCCTAATTCTAGGCCTGAACTCTAATCGCTAAATCAAATTCTTTTTAATAGGGCAAGGGGGAAGGGCAGAAAAGAACAGTTCAGAATACTAAGGAATTATACTGCCACAAGTTTTTTTTTTTTTTAAAGAAATAACATCCTTCATTATTCAGTTGGAGCTGAATTCAAATAGCAATTTAGATATTCTTTCCAAAATCTCCATTTTTAGAATATCAAAAACTGAACTGCAGTATAACAAAGATGGCATGGCACACAGCTTTGAAAAATGTTCACTCTCAGAATTCTTTAAAAAGTTTAACTTTTTCAATAAAATATACCTCCATCGTAGTTTCTATCTAGCCAATCTGCAGTCAGTTGTTTCAGATAAAGGTTTGTTTTCAGTACAAAGCTTGCATTCTATTTAGCTGCCAGTGTTAACCCATTTTTAAAAAGTATTTTCAATAGGTCCATATGTCAGAATCTGACATCTCTTGTATTGATGTCATCTGATATTTGAGAGATATCAATAATGAGTTAGGACCATTAACATTTACAACAATGTTTGCTGTTGCACATGAAAAAAGATTTTATTTATTCTCAGTATTTGTTCAATGTTTGTTACATGTTAGCTAGGCATTAACCTAAAAGTGGAACGGATTAACTACTATCTACTGATTGCCTCTTACTAAAAGACTGTTTTAATTATTCCTTAAAACTTTAAAAGGAACTTTAAATATCTTTTTTTTCCATTTAAAATGATACATTCACTTTCTGTCTTAAGAGAATAGATTTTGCATTTTAAAAGCTACACTATTGCCTGACTTGACCAATTTTTGACATAGATTCCAGGAGATGTTTGATAGTAGAACTGCTGGCTCTCATTTTAGTTGATATGACAGTTTTTATAATTGCCAAAAAATACATTTGGATTTTTATTTCTCCAGATTGGTGAAGCCAGTGCATGCATGAACAGGCATTCTGTATGCATTAATCTTGCTTAATACACAAAGAGTGGGTGTTCACATGTAGCTGCCTAGGTCTATGGCTCAGGAAAATTAACATTTTAAAAAGAGTCACTGTCAGATTATTAACTTTTAAAGAAAGACTCCTTCCCTGTGTTTATATATGAATACCTTACAGTAGAAACATTGATTTAAAATTATACTTTTCAATTTTTTATGGTGCTTTTCTCAAGGTCATGTGGGAGAAGGTAGAAGAGGAGATGTAATTGGGACTGGGGGGAAGGAATTCTATGACGTAACCCTACAGAGGCCTGGCCTATAGAGTTTTTGTACCATTATAACTATTTTGATTACAAGGGTGATTTTTTTTTAACCAAAACAGTTATATTGGTACAACGCCCGTGTGTAGCTGCAGTTATATCGGTATAGGTTATTCTCATTCCCACATGGGAATAGCTATACCAAAACAACTGTGGTACAATTTTGAGGAGGTAGACAAGACCTGAGCTATAGAAATCACCAAGAAATCTTATGTAATTCTGCTCTAGGTATGAAGGTATAGCGTTTCTGTCTCCCTGGTCTTGGAAAAAGCCTCCAGGACCTCCTGGTGAATCTCTGAAGTTATTCTCACGTATGCCAGAATCTCAGCTTTCATTAAATTGCTAGCTGTTATGTTTGTGAAGAAAACCTCAGAAATGTGAACTACATGTATCAATGCAGAGAAGTCTCTGCAAGTCTATAGACAGCCTGGAAAGAATGATTACTTATCCCTGCAGTAACTGTGGTTCTTCAAGATGTGATCATAGAGTCATAGAAGAGACCTCAGGAGGTCATCTAGTCCACCCCCCTGCTCAAAGCAGGACTGACACCAATTAAATCATCCCAGCCAGAGCTTTGTCAAGCTGGGCCTTAAAAGCCACTAAGGATGGAGATTCTACCACCTCCCTAGGTAACCCATTCCAGTGCTTCACCACCCTCCTAGTGGAAATAGTGTTTCCTAATATCCAGCCTAGACCTTCCCCACTGCAACTTGAGACCATTGCTCCTTGTTCTGTCATCTGCCACCACTGAGAACAGCCGAGCTCCATCCTCTTTGGAACCCCCCTTCAGGTTGAAGGCTGATATCAACTCCCTCCCCTCACTCTTCTCTTCTGCATACTAAGCAAGCCCAGTTCCCTCAGCCTCTCCTCGTAAGTCATATGCCAACCCCCTGATCATTTTTGTTGCCCTCCATGGACTCTCTCCAATTTGTCCACATCGTTTCTGTAGTGGGGGGCCCAGAACTGGATGCAATACTCCAGATGTGGCCTCACCAGTGCCGAATAGAGGGGAATAATCATTTCCCTTGATCTGCTGGCAATGCTCCTACTAATGCAGCCCAAAATGCCGTTAGCCTTCTTGGCAACAAGGGCACACTGCTAACTCATATCCAGCTTCTCATCCACTGTAATCCCCAGGTCCTTTTCTGCAGAACTGTTGCTTAGCCAGTCGGTCTCCAGCCTGTAGCAGTGCATGGGATTCTTCTTTTGTAAGTGCAGGACTCTGTACTTGTCCTTGTTGAACCTCATCAGATTTCTTTTGGTCCAATTCTCCAATTTGTCTAGGTCACTCTGGACCCTATCCCTACCCTCCAGTGTATCTACCTCTCCCCCCAGCTTAGGCCGTGGATTCCACTCTTGGTGCACACATATCAATACCGAATCCCAGAGGAGTAGGACTTCATAGTAGTGGGGAAGGAGGGTGGGTCAGGGGATCCATGGGGGCAACATGTCTCAAAGACTCACAATTACTGTACGGTAAGTAACCATTCTTTGAGTAATTGTCCATGTGGATTTCATTAACCTAAATGATTCAGTTAGTCTTGGTGACTAACAAGCAGTTGCCTCTTTGCTTGGAGATGGGTATTCAGAGTCCTACTTAAATAATGACTGCAGAACTGATCTGGAAGCATCTTGTAAAATCATAGAATCATAGAATCGTAGGACTAGAAGGGACTGCGAGAGAAGAGAATAACAGCCGTTACTATATCAAGTGTGTGATATGTAACTTTCCCAAGGGTTGAGTAAGGCTTGGGAAAGAAGACCAGGAGGTGAATGGATTGGTTTATATGGAATTCTGACACAACTTTGGGCAAAAACTTGGGATGAAGCCTGAGAGTAACCTTATGCAACACTGTATAAAGGGGGATTGCCATGAAGGCCTGACTCTCCCCTTCCCTTCAAGCTGATAATACTAAAAATGTAATCTTAATAGATAGGTGGTATAGGGAACAGGCTGCTAAGAGTTCAAAGGACCCATCAACCCAACTAATACAATAGGGAGGTCCCAAGACTGAAGAGGATCTCGAACCAGGGGAAAAACATGAGTAAGGCCCTCAAGGAATCTTCCACTGTAGAGTGGGAAGAGACAGTATGGCCTTGAATACGAGGGTGATGTGCAGAAATTGTCGCTAGATGGATTTTTATGAAGTTGATGGAAAGCCTAGATTGTTCCAGGGTTAGCAAATAGTCCAATATTTCTGAAAGTGGTGATGTCAAGGGAGAAAGCTGGTGCTGAGATGTCCTAATAGAAAGCCTCTTCCATTTAGCTTTGGCAGTCAGTCTGGTTGAAGATTTAATGCATTGAAGCAGAATATTTTGAACCTCAGCTGCACAGCCTCTTTCGGTGGACATAGTCTAGCCACCTGTTGTATCCACCAAGCAAAGTATTAACAACTTCAACAGAACTTTATTTACAGTGGAAATCTCTTTTCCAAGCTGTAGCTGCACACTCTGTAACTCTCCCCGCCTCCTCAACTCCTCCCCCCTCCTTCCTGGTTCCTGTCCTTTCAGACTCCCAACAGCCAGTGCTCCCAGTTCCAATAATCACATGCAGCATCTAAACACCACATTCCCTCCTCTCTTAAGAAACTTTCCAAATTAAAATAAACATTGTTGTTCTAACCACAGGAACAAATATGAAACAAGACACTATACTGTTGGCAGGAATATTACACTGAAAACACTGTAGATACTACATAACATAGTCTTTAGTCCAGGCAGGTGGTCGTCTGAGTCTGACAGGCCGTCTCTCAAGCCCTGGTTCCAGTGCAATGTCTTGTTGTGTTGGTTCTACAGTGAAGTTATCCAATGCAGACTGGGTGTTGGCACAATCTCCTCTTGGTGCATAGGCAGGTGCAAGATAAGAAGCATTCCATACCTGCCCATCAGAAAGTCGATAAGTGTAAGGTCCCTTCTTCTCTATGATTTTAAGAGGAGCTGTGAATTTATGGTCCCCTTTGCGTAAGATTCCAGGTTTTCGTATTCTAACAAAGGAACCACACTCAAACTTTGGTTCCTTAGCACCCCGCCATTTGTCTGTGAAAGCCTTAGACTTTGCTTGGTTCTGTTCAACTGTCTTTCTCACATCATCCTTGTGTGGGGCATCAGGTCATGCCTTTAACAATCCAGCAATGTTCAGTTTAGTAGTCATCTGTTTCCCATGAAGTAACTCTGCGGGTGATCTTTGCATTGTGGCATGTCGTGTAGCCCGATATGCTTGCAAGAAATCAGTAGTGAAGGGTATCCACAATCGCCCTTCCAGTTTAGCTGTTTGCAAACTCTCTTTCAAACTTCTGTTAAATCGTTCGATTTCCCCATTGGCTTGAGGGTAATATAGGGATGACCTCCTGTGTAAAATGTTCCTCTCTGCTAGAAAAGTTTCAAACTCCAGGGAAGTAAATTGACTACCATTATCTGAAACCAGTTCTTTGGGGTTACCTTCCCAGCTAAAAGCTGAAGAGAGAAACTTAATTACGGGGATTTGGGAGAAATGAAGTAACAGCTGCCCAAATTGAGCATGAGCACTCCTGAATTTTGAGAGTGTTCAAATCTGGAAGGCATGTGATAAATCTGGAAAGGAAAAGTCAATTTCTGCTTCCATGGCTCAGACGTGGAAATCCTCCTGCATGCCTGGTACTGTACCTAAAGCTGCCCAGGTACAGTAACTCCTCACTTAAAGTCATCCCGGTTAATGTTGTTTCGTTGTTACGTTGCTGATCAATTAGGGAACATGCTCATTTAAAGTTGTGTAATGTTCCCTTCTAACGTTGTTTGACAGTCGCCTGCTTTGTCTACTGCTTCCAGGAAGAGCAGCCCGTTGCAGCTAGCTGATGGGGGCTTGGAACCAGGGTGGACCGGCAGCCCCCCCATCAGCTCCCCCTGTCAGCTCCCTGCTCCCCTAAGTTCCCTGTGCAGCAGCTGCCCAGCAGGCTAGAAATTGCAGCTGTCCGTCCCCACACTGCCATGTGCTGCTCCTGCCCTCTGCCTTGGAGCTGCCCCCCGAGATTCCTGCTTGCTGTGCAGGGGGGGGGGGGGAAGGAAGAGTGGGGGCTGTCAGGGTGTCCCCCTTCCCACTGCTCCTGCACCCTGCTTACCCCATCTTCCATAGAGCAGGGAAGACACACCAGGGCTCAGGATGGAGGGAGCTTGCAGCAGCTGCGGTCTCAGCAAGCTGATCTAATTAACAAGGCAGTGTACTTAAAGGGGAAATGCGCATATCTCCCTCCATTCCTGCTGCCTTGTAGAGTGAGAGAGTTAACCCTTGAGGGCTCAGCCAATTGCTAGTTCATCATTTAGCAGTAAGGGAAATATCCCACCCTCTGACTCCTCCACCTCAGCCAAGCTTCACAATCATCATCACTGTGTACCAGTATTAAATTGTTTGTTTAAAACTTATACTGTGTGTGTGTGTGTGTAGATATATATAGTCTTTTGTCTGGTGAAAAAATTTCCCCTGGAACCTAACCTGCTCATTTACATTAATTCTTATGGGGAAATTGGATTAGCTTAACATCGTTTTGCTTAAAGTCACATTTTTCAGGAACATAATTACAATGTTAAGTGAGGAGTTGCTGTATTCTAGTAGAGCCTCCCCTCCCTTACTTTTCATTTTAACTTCTCCTGGTGGGGTCCATGTACCTCCCTTGCTATGCTTCAGATAGAGAGGTGCACGGTCCATTCATTCTACCCAGTTCCTTCTTTGGAGGCTACCAGGCGAGGTCACACCAGCATCCCTAATCCAGTCTGAGGAAGTCTTCTGAGGGTGATATCTGGGCCAAAGCCTTCTACTCCTTAGGCATACTTGTTCCCCATTCACACTGCCACCCCCTTCTAGCAGCCAGCTCTTCATTCACAGCAAGCTGCAGCACATGGGGTCTCAGCTTCCCCACTCTTCCCCCCTCCCTTTCCTGTTGATAGTGGCCAAGGGAATGCTGGGAAATGTAGTTCCTTCCCTGCTCCAGGGCTTGCTCTCCAGGCAGGGAGCTGGCCAAGGAACTACAGCTCCCAGGTCCCCTTTGGTTATGAGCTCCCATGCTGGATCCCTGCTGCCGCCGAGGCGCCGCTTGTGCAGTGCTGTGAGAGGGGAGGAAGTGAGTGTTATGGGCCCCCTTCTGAGCTTGGCCCTGGCGCGATGGGGCCATATGGCACCTTGGTAAATCTGGTACTGGTTGAAGGACTTATCTTTCTTATCTTGGAAATGCTCTGGCCTCTTGCGTCTGTCTAGTGATGGATGCCAAAGTTGGCTTCTGTCTTTTCTTACATCTTCCAAAGTTCAATGAACTTGTTTCAAGAGGCAGGATGACCTCATGCTGTTCTTCCCTTCCTGTGGGCATCCCATTCCCCTGTATGATTTCTATGTAAATGAGGCTTCCATTGTTTCTGATTCCATCATGCTTAATTTACATAGGAGACAGTTAGATAGTTGAGACATTCCCTCCTGTCTGGTCAGACTGTAATATCAATGAATATCCATAATTCCTTACCTAGTGTTAATACATACATTGCACAATGACATTAATCACCATTGTGTCATTAGCTTTCAGAAAAGACCTCACTCTACACACTTTTATAATATAGTGATATTGTGTACAATCAATTGATTCATTTACTTATCACTTGAGGTCCAGTCCCCTGTCTTTGTAGACCAGTCAACCTTTGAAATGAATTTTTGTGAGGGGAGTCCCTCAAAATAAAGTTTATTCAAGCTGGGAGGAAGACGACATGGAGTCTGGTGGTGAAGGAAGCTCCGTGCTCTTTTTTCCCCTACTTGTTAACTTAATAGCTTCGTTTACCTAATATATAAAAATGGACCTTCATTGTCTTTGCCTGAAGATTTGGCTGGTCAGAGAATCAATTCCTTTGTCTAAACAGGCCTGTTTCGCAACTCCCCCAACATGGCTGCCTGGAACACATTATAGTTATCATTCCAGCATATGTCCATAACTTTTAATACCCACCACTTACATACATCGCACAAGATTGGTAATGATGAGTGAGTTAATAGTTTTCAAATGATATCTCACAAGGCATATTTTGTACAAAAAGATTATTACAGTAGTTTGTAGAGCATGAATACAGGGGTGCTTTGTGTCACAGGGTTATACCAATATAACTATGTCGGTTTCACTAGATCAGTATAAATAGTAAACTTTGCCATCTAGATAAGACCTTATTGAAATGCTGTTCTCTTTAGGCTATCATTTGAACTTCTTTTAAAGCCACATAAACAGTCTTACGAAGAGAGGAAATGGAAGAGAGAGTCTAGTGAATCATATAAATTTGGATATACTTTTATGGAAAAACAGAGGTAAGCCAGAAGGAGAGTATTCCCATGTTTAAAAAGACTAGCACCCTCTTTTTGTAGCACAGATGATATCTCAATAAGCAGCGCCAGCTCTGGCTTTTTTGCCGCCCCAAGCAAAAAAAGAAAAAAAATCGGGCCGGCCAGAACGGAAAAAAAACCCAAAACTGCAGCACGGCCGGAGGGGAAAGGCAGAGAAAAAAAAAAAAACCTGCGGGGCAGCCAGAGACAGGGTGCAGGGGGACTCCCTGCGCTGTGGACGTGCTGCGGCTAGCGGGGGGGAGGGGGAGGGAGCGGGGAGAGAGAAAGAAGGGGGGTTGCCAGGGCTTCAGCGGGGCGCTCGCCACACAGCCCCGACCGCCACGCCGCCTGCCGGGAGGGCTCCGCGCCGCTCCGGTCGGCAGGGAGGGAAGGACGCGAGCTGCCCTGCTGGGCTTGCTACAGACCTGGCATCAGTTGGGGCAAACGGAGCGCGCAGCCTGCTCCCAGCAGGGCACTCCCCTCCTCCGCGCCGCTGCCCCCTACAGGGCAGCCAGAGCAGCGAACAAAACAAAACAAACAAACAAACAAACAAAAAGCGGCCGTGCCACCCTAGGATTGGGTGGAATGCCGCCCCATAGAATCTGCCGCCCCAAGCACGAGCTTGCTTGGCTGGTGCCTGGAGCCAGCCCTGTCAATAAGAATAAGCTATCAAGCAATGTGAGGCCACAAACATTTGTGAATTTTTCTACAGTGCAGAAGCAAAATTAGGCAGAAATTATGAAAAGTAATTGAGCTACAAAATATCAGTGGCCTTTCCTTATAAAAGATTGTGCTTTTTACCAATAAACATCTTGCATTTAAAGAAAAGCTGGATTATCTAAGATCCCTGCTTTCAATTTTAAAATTAGCTTTGGTTTGACCACTTCAACATTGCTATGAAAGTTCTGGTAGAAATAAAGAACTGTAAAACAAGACAGACTTTAAAACTGCAAAAAATGAAGAAAGAATACATTCATTTAGTGACTAGGCATCTTATATTGCAAAGTTCTAAATAAGGTACTTTATTCTAAATAAGGTTCAATTCAAAGCACTTTCATAGTACTGTAATATGATCATACACTTGGCAGTAATTGAATAAGATATCCTCACTGAGATAACATAACGTTTCCAATTCTGGATAGCCAAATTCCATTAAAAAGCATTGGTCTGAACAGCTTTATTATTCCTAGACATTCTTAACCCTGAACAGAGAGACAAGGTGGGTGAGGCAATATCTTTCATAAGACCAACTTCTGTTGATGAGAAGTTGGTCCAATAAAAGATATTACCTCACCCACCATGTGTGTCTAATATCCTGGGACCAACACGGCTATAGCAACACTGCATTAACCCTGAACAATTACAAATGCTAACATGTAATGGAATATTGTTAGTAATACCATTGTATAAAATACTTTTATTATTGAAGCTGGTTTTCAGTAGTAATAAACTAGTTTTGAATGCATAAAAAGGAAAGCTTACCAGCATTTACAAGAGGCAAATAAAAAATAGCCAGAGATTTTTATCTAGGTTCTTTTTCACATGGTGTATGTAAATAAAGATAAAAGAGAGTGCGTCCTGACTTTCTATTCCTCCTAAGAGATTTTACCTTTTTCTTTATAAACAGTTCCTTAAGAAGGTCTATCCTAATAGTCGAAACTTCATTGCTATTTTCTGTTTAAAATATGTTTATTTTGTCCAGTAATTAATCCAAGTTAATGTCCAAGATGAAGAAAATGAATTTATAGAACATGGCATATATTTGAAATTTCCATCCTTAAAAATGTCCCAAGGAAAAGGAACCTTGCCTAATTATAAAGATTATGCAGTACAAAAGCAAGTCTTCATCTAATAGCTATGCACAATGTTACGTATTCTAGAAGTAAGAAAATTGACCCTTTTCAAGTGAATAGTTTGTTCTGCCTTCTCCAGATTCTAAAGTGGGAACTCCTCTGTTCAAAATTACATATGGTACATCACATGCAGCCTCAGATAATTACTAGTTACCACTTAGGGTATGTCTACACTACCGCGGTAGTTCGACGGCTGGCAATCGAACTTCCGGGTTCGATTTATCGCGTCTGGTCTGGACGCGATAATTCGAACCAGGAAGTGCTCGCCGTCGACTGCGGTACTCCACCTCAGCGAGAGGAGTACCGCGGAGTCGACGGGGGAGCCTGCCTGCCGCGTGTGGACCGCGGTAAATTCGAACTAAGGTATGTCGACTTCAGCTACGTTATTCACGTAGCTGAAGTTGCGTACCTTAGATCGAATTGGGGTGTTAGTGTAGACCAGGCCTTAGACTCTTAGTCGGCAATAACATCACCATAAACAAAAATATAATTTGGTATGTCCATGATAACATAAAACAATGAAAATATATTCTATGAATGCACATACTATATATTAGCTGGTATCTGCGAAAAATATAGGAAGTAGTGGAATTCTGCAAGAAGTACCTCCTTTTCTGTACTGTTACTTTATAAATGACCCATTGCTGAGTAGCAACTTTGTTAGTTTGAAATCAATCTTCTATTCAGTTTTCTTAGTTATTAATAGAAACTTGAGAATCACCATGCCAGACCAAACTAAAGATCTATAGAGTTTGTCTTCACTGCAACAGTTAGCTTGAGTTACTACATTCGAGCTACACTAACCTTCTGCTTTCAATAGGGTTATTCACATGCTTAAAGTTAACCATGTCCTTAAGTGCTTTGCTGGATTGAGGCTTTTTTTGTTTGTTTCAGAAATAAAAACAAGGTATTAGTAATGGAGCAAGTATTGTACATAATATATATATTTATTGGTTGCACATACATTATCTACACTGTTTGGTGCATGCACGGTTTAATTCAAATAGTGTTTATTCTTCATAATGCTAGTAACAGTTACTATTCTAGTCCATGTTATGGATAGTAAATAAATTACTAGGAAACCCATTTTAGACCGGACAGCCAGAGAGGCACACGATAGGCAAAAATTACTAAGAAAGACTTGTACATGTATATGAGATAATGAACATACTTGTCTGAGGGTCTTGTGGCACCTTTAAGACTAACAGAAGTATTGAGAGCATAAGCTTTCATGGGTAAGAACCTCACATCTTCATCTGAAGAAGTGAGGTTCTTACCCATGAAAGCTTATGCTCCCAATACTTCTGTTGGTCTTAAAGGTGCCACAGGACCCTCTGTTGCTTTTTACAGATTCAGACTAACACGGCTACCCCTCTGATACTTGATACTTGTCTGAATCACTGATAAGGAAGCCCAGATCACAGTGCAGATTTGGACGTCAGGTCCAGATTCTGATCTTAGTTATGCCGATTTATACCCAGAATAACTAATTTGAAATGAGTTTTATTACTCTAGCCTATATACAGGCCAAACTACAGAAAACAGTATATGGTATAAACTGTGCTGCAATTTCAATATACAGCAATATCAGAGGCCAAATTTTTCTCTTAATTACACAAGTGTTATATCAGTTTGTTCAGTAGGGTAGCAAAAATATAACTGAGGCTGGAATTTGTCCCCTAATTTGTCCATTTGGTCGTTTTTGTTTCCAAAGGTCAGAATCAAGCCCTTAGACCTTAAAGTAGCTTGAAGTAAAAAAAATATAGAAAACCAATCAACTGAATTTAGGGCCCAGTCCTACAACCTTTACTTGTGTGAATACTTCTTTCTCAAAGAGACCCATTAACTACTCAGTGGGTGTACTTGCATAAGTCAGGACTCCTCACATAAATGTTGCAGGATCAAGTCCTAGTGTTATTCCTATGAGATCAAAAATGTAAGAGAAACCCAACAACATAAAAGCTCCCCCACCTCCTCACCCTCTCTAAAGCTGCTCTGACCAATTGAGCCAAGCTATGGAAGTTATTCATGCAACATGTCTGCTATTTTCCCTATTGTCAAACAACAACAATCACTAAATCTGACATGTTCAAAAGTAGCCATACGCCTGGATGTGCCTGTATTTAAAAAACTAGCAGATGGATGAGACAAAGTACTTAATCAGCTTACTTCACGATAATGCGGATTTTTTTCACCTGCCCAACAAATATCGGATTAGTTATGAATCTTGTCACGCTAGATGGCACCCATAGTTCAAACTATCATGGCAAACTTACACATGAGCAAATGAAAAACTTAGGTTGAAAATTCAAGCCAAGGTTAATCAATTACATAAATACACAAATATGTGGAGGGTTTTTTAGCTAACCAGAAATGATAAGATATATGTTACACTATATGGACAATCAAACAGAAAGAACCGAACTGTTATATGTACAAATTCCAAATTATACAAAGAATACAGCAATGTGAGTGTATGTATATATATAGCTAAAACAATACTATACATTTCAGTGTTTACTACTTAAGGACTTTAAATTCCACATACAAATCACCTAATCTATTTTCTATTTCTTTTCCCAAGACATAGTCCTTTTACTTTGCTGTTTAAGTGATATTACCCTATCTAGGAAATATATTTTCATTATGTGAGGTCTTGGTCATACAACACCCATAATATTAATATAAGTTGAGCAGCTAAGGTTCTTCTAAAATGCACACTGAAGTCAGAGTCTCTTACGTCCAAAATATTATAAATGAGGAAATGCCATTTTACCAGATCAGAAGCAGACATCCTCAATAAGCTTTATCCTCCCATTCCAGCTCCTACCTACCAAAACTACACACAAGCAATAGAAACCGTACATAAAAATGGAGATTTTTTTTAAGTCTTGGGCATTCCTCAGGACCAACATGCACATACTGTTTTTTCTCTCTCTCAGGAGAATGAGGGGAAAGAAAGAGAGCACAGAATTCCAAAGTCATGGGCCCTCGCTGGAAATGGCCCTCCAATGCACCTATCTTCTCTAAATAGGTTTTAGCAATGGTATCTCTAAATAGTACTTCAGGAAAGTTACCAGTGACAACAGCATCAAAGTAGGTCATGGTCTACTGAGATGTTAATATTGATCTGGTATCATCAGCATACTAATTGTACCTCATACCTCCTAAATCAGTTCTTCAAGTAGTTACAAATACACACTAAAGAAAAGGACCACACATGAAAACTTACCGGCGGTACTTTGAGATGTGTCCCTGTGGGTGCTCCAATTCAGGTGCATGTGCCCTTGATCGGAGCTTTTCAGTTAGCAATATTGGTTCGGCCCATGCATGTGCCCTATGCCTCCTTCTGCCAGATACTCAGGGCTGGTGCAACCACTAGGCGAACTAGCGGTCGCCTAGGGTGCCAAGTGGTTGGGGGCGCCAAAAAGCTCCCTCCATATTTCCCTGGACATGTCCTTTTCATCTTTAAAAAGCTGTAAGGAATTGGTAGAAAGGTCTGGGATTTTCCGCGCCTTCCCCCCCACCCCCATGCAGAGTGCGGCACGGCTGATTGGACGCCTGGGCCTGATTGAGCCACTCCCATTGGCCTCCAGCAGCCAGAGTCCCTCCCCCGCTCGCCCCCTCCCCAGTGCCGCGTTGCCAGCACTCTGCGGGGGAGGGGCTGTGCGCTCTGCAGCCTGTTTGGTTTGGCTCCACGTGGAGCCAGCGGCTCGAGCGGCATGGTGGTAAGGGGAGTCCCGAGGGGCAGTCAGGGAGCAGGGGGGGTTGGATGGGTTGGGAGTTCTGGGGGGGGCTGTCAGGGGGCAGGGGTGTGGAGAGGAATCAGAGCTGTCAGGGGGCAGGGAGCAGAGGGAGGGTTGGATGGGACGAGAGTTCTGGGGGGACCTGTCAGGAGGCAGGGAGTGGTTGGATGGGGCATGGGAGTCCTGGGGTCTGTCTGGGGACAGGGGTGTGGATAAGGGTTGGGGCAGCCAGGGGACAGGTAGGGGGTAGGTTCCTAGGGGGACAGGTAGGGTGCAGGGTCTCAGGAGGGGGCAGTCAGGGGACAAGGAGCAGGAAGGCTTAGGTAGGGGGTGGGGTCCTGGGGAGCAGGTAGGGGCAGGGGTCCCAGGAGGGAGCAGTCAGGGGACAAGGAGCAGGGGAGGCTTGGGGGTTCTGAGGAGGGCAGTCAAGGGGCGGGAAGTGGGAGGAAGTGGATGGGGGCGGGGCTTGGGTGGGGCTCTCCCCTCCATCCTCTTTTTTGATTGTTGAAATATGGTAACCCTAAAAAAGCGGTGCCCTGGCTTGGCAGGGAGGAGCCGCCTTCCGGAGGCACCGGACAGCCAGAGCATCGGCGGCGAGCCCCAGCCATGGAGGAGCCGGCACGGCACAGGGGGGCAGCAGCCCTGCAAAGGCAGGTGGGGAGAAGCCACGCCCCCCGTCCCCCCTGTCCAGGCTGTGGCCCGGCCCCCCCCCCCCCCCCGGTGGCTCCTGCAGGCTGCAGCAGATGCATGCAGTTTGCAGCCCCTGTGCACCCCCTGGCTTCCCCGTCGCCACGCTCAGGCTCTGCGGCTCCCGGGCGTGTGAGCCGCCGCTGCCCCTCCTGGAACAGGCTCAGGGCCCTGCGCCCCGGCGGCGGCAGCGGCTCACATGCCCGGGAGCTGCAGAGCCCGAGCGCAGCGACGGGGGAGCTGGTGGGTGCATGGGGGCCAGCATCCGCATGCATCCGCTGCAACCTACAGGAGCCCCCGGGGGGAGGCGCCGGGCCGCAGCCTGGGCAGGAGGGGCGGAGGGCTTGACTGCTCCCCGCTAGTGGAGCCACCACCTTTGCAGGGCTGCTGCCCCCCAAGCCACGCCGGCTCCTCCATGACTGGGGCTCGCCACAGCCACAAGTGGGACGCTCTGGCTCTCCAGTGCCTCCAGAAGGCGGCTCCTCCCTGCTGAGCTGCTGCAGCGGCCCAAGCCCAGCAAAGCCAGTGAGTGGACTCAGGGCAGGGGTCTCGGGGTGGGGTTGGGAGGGCTCACGGGGGGGCTGTTCACCCTCCAGGGGAGTTCAGGGGGCGGGGAGGGGGGAATCTGGTCTGGGGAGCAGCCCCTGGGCATGGCTGGCCCCTAGGCAGGCTGGCCCATGGGGTCTATAAAGGCTCGTTGGGATTTGCCCCTCAATGAACTGATGTGCGGGGTGGGGGGAGCAAGGTGGAAGTTTCGCCTAGTGCGCAAAATATCCTTGCACCGGCCCTGCAGATACTCAGGCTATATAGGGGCCAGCAGGCAAACCACCCTCAGTCCCGTCTCCAACTAAATGTTCCCTAAGGAACGGTCCAAAACAGAGAGTAAAGAAGGTGGGTAGTGGAGCACCCATCGAGGGACATATCTTGAAGAACCGCAGTTACTGCGCCAAGCAAGTAACCTCTTCCTCTTCTTCAAGTAATGCCTCTGTGGGCGCTCCACTTCAGGTGACTTCCGAGCAGAAGGAGAGGAAGAGGTTACTTGGTTGGCGCAGTAACTGCGGTTCTTCAAGATATGTTCACCCTACCAGTGTCTGAAATATGTAGGACCACTACATGGGTTTCAATACATACATTTTCAAAACATTATGTCCCGA
>NW_020679588.1:0-2662 GCF_002925995.2 Terrapene triunguis | reverse complement strand
GTGGAGTGGGAAGAGTGCGAGCGTCACCATATGATGAGACTGTACCATGTGTCTTTTCCCCAAATACAGAATAGAAATATTTATTGAACAGTTTTGTCTCTTCTGCATTATTATTGATAATTCTACCATTTCCATTGAGTAGTGGACCAATACCATTGTCAGGATTCTTTTTGTTCCTAATATATTTTAAAAACTCCTTATTGTCCTGAACTCTGCAGCCATAGATTTCTCCTGGTGTCCCTTGGCTTCCCTGATCAAAAATTTTCTACAATTTTTAACTTCTGATTTATATTCATTACTGTCAACTTACCCTTTCTTCTACTTGTTATATATATATTTTTATAGCTGCCTTCACTTCCCCTCTAAACCAGATCATTTTTTTATCAGCACGACCTTCTTCCTCGATTGTAGATTGTGCCTTTGGAGGCATCTAGTCAAGTGTCCTCAAATGATTCCCAATTATCATTCACATTTTTCTGATTAAACTCTTCCTCCCAGCTGATCTGGCTCATAATTGTTTTCAGCTTTGTGAAATTGGCCCTATTAAAGCACCAAATATGTATATTACTGGTCTGGACTTTATGCTGGTTGTGCATTATAAATGACCAAGTCATGATCACTTGTACCTAAGCTACCATTAATTTTTAGTTCTGTGATCAGTTCCTCTCTATCTGTTAGGATGAGGTCTAATGCAGAATTTCTTTCCCCGGGTTGGCTGCAACTTTCTGGGTTAGGAAATTGTCATCTGTTCTGTTGATTACTGGCAGCATGAGACCTCCCACATGTGTCACTCAGACTAAAGTCCCCCGTGATTATGCACCTTTTTTTCCTACACATTATAGACAGGTGCATGAGGAAGCTGACATCCGGTTCCCTGCTGCGATTTGATGGTCTGTAGCAGACACCAACTAATACCTCATCTTGTGCTCTCACCCGCCAGGACCACGATCTGTGCCTGTGAGGGACAACAGAACTACAACCCTGATGAGGGCTGGTTTTCTTTAGCATATTGTGTATTAACTCAACCTCAGGTTCAAGATTTTTCCTCGGTGACGTAAATATGCAAGGACAAAAATGGGAGCAGGTTTGTAAGGAAGGGATCAATTTGGGTTTAAAATGAGACCTGAATCTTAGAGTTACAGTTAGAAAGTTTCCTTATGGTGATGATTAGATGACTAGCTATTAAGCAGATTGGCTAATTTTAAGCACCATGTCACGCAGACCTGCTCTGAGCAGAGTGGTAAAAATGCCTGAGTTCTGTTTACACCACAGGTTCCACCACCGCAACCCCTTTTCTGAATGCACCCGTGGGTGTTGAGTTATGGGCCCATTTTTGCCTAGCTCAAGGGTGCATCAGAACTGACCAAGCTGTCTGTGTTAGCAGGCTGGCATCAGTGTTTGTAACGCAGCATGCAAGAGCAGAGCATCGCTATCAGGATGAGGTTTTACTGCCCTCATGCCACTCAAGCATTTCCCACCAGACAGTTTGTTATTTAAAGAGTCACTGACCAGGAGTATGCTGGCTGAGCGTGGGGTCACTCCGAGGGGTCTGCAGCTTGTAGTTTAGATATCCAGCCAGGTCTTTAACCCACACAGATGGGTTCTCAGGAAACACGGTCTGACTTTTATCCAGCTGTCACGGAGTATGGGGGGACTCAGGGCCCTGCACCCCCGGCGTCCTGCGATTCACCATGACTCTCAGCCAGCCAGTAAAGCAGAAGGTTTATTTAGATGACAGGAATACAGTCCAAGACAGGCCTTGCAGGCACAGACAACAGGATACCCCCACAGTTAGGTCCATCTTGGGGTCCTTGGGCACCCCAGCCCACCTCCTGGGGTCAGAGCCCTCCCTGCATTCCAGCCACCTCACCAGCCAGCTTCCCAGACTCTGCCTTCAGCGACCCCACCCACAGCCTTTGTTCAGTCTCTGGGCAAAGGTGTCACCTGGTCCCAGCCCCCTCCTGGGTTCTCATGTTACAGGCTCAGGTATTTCCAGTCAGTCTCCCATCCCCCAATGCCGGCTATCCCAGCCACACTCCCCTGTCAGCATTCACAAACCACAGTAAGAACAGACCCAGTTCGTCACACCAGCTCCTTCTGAAGTTCTGTCAAATCAAGCTGTAAAAGACACACAAAGAACATGGTATAAAATCTCAGTCTGAGATTCAGAGAACGGCTCTGAAACTTAACTACCCTCGGTATGGAAAAGCGAGATCTGAAATAGAAGTTAGTTCAGGAAGATTGTGTAAAAAGACAGCTGAACTAAATTTCCATCTGTACTGGTGCAAAAAGAGCCCTGCATTTCCAAAACAGGACATACAGGCTTCCTAGAGCCACAACCATCACTGCTCCCCGGACTCGCCAATCCTTTGCATCATGACATGAATAACAGCAGTTGTATTGACACACAAGAGCTGGTTTTGTGTTTTTATATAGAAACTATCAAAACCAGTGAAGCCCAGTGCTGAGGGCGAAGAGAAGAATAAAAAATATGCAGGGACCTGACCACGTGTCCAGAACTGAACAGATTTTTATAGCAAGACTGAAGTCAGTAAAGCAAATAAAAATAAAACACTGTTCTAAACTGAACAGACTACGCAGAACTTGCCCCTTCTTGCTCCCCAGGAATATGAAAGTCAGAGCTGGTGACTAAACTAGGTTT
>NW_020679587.1:0-2678 GCF_002925995.2 Terrapene triunguis | reverse complement strand
GTGGGGGTGGCTGGGTGCTGGGGGTCACGTCTGTCTGTCCCCGGGACTGTGGGGGTGGCTGGGTGCTATGGGGTCCTGTCTGTCCCCGGGACGGTGGGGGTGGCTGGGTGCTGGGGGTCACGTCTGTCTGTCCCCGGGACGGTGGGGTGGCTGGGTGCTGTGGGGTCCTGTCTGTCCCCGGGACTGTGGGGATGGCTGGGTGCTATGGGGTCCTGTCTGTCCCCGGGAGTGTGTGTGGGGGGGTAGCTGTCGGGGGTCCCGTCTGTCCCGGGCCGTGTCTGTCGCTCCGGGCGCGGGGCTCCTGTCCGGCCCTTCTCGGCCGCAGGGGCGGCTCTGCCGGGCCGGCCGGGCAGCGCGGTGCAGCCGGGGGCGGGGTGGGAAGCGAAACCCGCGGGGATCCGGGGCGGGAGCTGGAAGTTGCGCAAGCGGCAGGCGGCGGATCACGAACCATGGACGCGGCCACGACCG
Organism: Terrapene triunguis; assembly: GCF_002925995.2. NCBI lineage: Eukaryota > Metazoa > Chordata > Testudines > Emydidae > Terrapene > Terrapene triunguis. The sequence goes on along the minus strand of NW_020679587.1, from coordinate 2,210 downwards.
GCTCCGGCTCCGGCTCCCCCGGGCCCGGCTCCCCGGCGCCCCCCGACCTGGAGGCGGTGCCGCTGGTGGCGCTGAACTTCTCGGTGCGGCGGCGGCTCGGGCTCTACCTCAACCCGCGCGCCCCGGTGGCCGCCGACTGGACGGCGCTGGCCGAGGAGCTGGGCTACGAGTACCTGGAGATCAAGCACCTGGAGGCGCAGCCCGACCCCGCCGCCCGCCTGCTGGAGGACTGGCCGGGCCGCTGCCCCGGCGGCGCCACCGTGGGCCGCCTGCTGGTGCTGCTGCGGGCCCTGGGCCGCCACGACATCCTGGCCGACCTGGGCGGCCGCATCGGTGAGGGCCGGGCGCTGTGGCCGGGCCCCGCTCCCTAGGCCCCGGCGCTTCCTCCTGTGTCCGTCTCCGCCCTGCTCCTCCCCGTCCCCTGCGCCCCCTTATTGCCCCTTCCCCCCCCCCGGGTGCCCCCTAGCCGAGCCCGGCGCCAGCCCTCCAGCCGCTGCCTGGCCAGGGGGCGCCCGCAGCCCCTCGTGGGTCCGGCTCTGCCTCCTCCCGTCCCCTAGGCGCGGGGCAGAGTCGGGCATGGCCCCCTGTTTGACAGCTGCTCTGCGCCCCTGGCGCTGGACTCCTCCCCGGGCCTGGCGGGTCGCTGCAGGAGCTTGGGCGGCTTGTAACTAGGGTGACCAGACAGCAGATGTCAAAAATCGGGATAGGAGGGGGGGGGGGGGTAATAGGAACCTAAATAAGAAAAAGACCCCAAAATCGAGACTGTCCCTATAAAATCGGGACATCTGGTCACCCTACTTGTAAAAGAGGAGAGTGGCCTTTGGCACAGCCCTCTTGGGGGGCAGAGGCTGCGCGCTTTGATGGGGCACAGTTCAGACTGATCGCTGGATGACAGTCTAAATAGGTTCTGGTTACATTATAGGATACCTGCCTCATGGGCTGTACAGAAACAAAAGCACCCTGGAAGCAATTATAATGCATTGCCCCCTCCCCTTCCCACGAATGAATAGTTTAGTTTCTCTTGGGGCTGGGACAGGATCTGTTCAATCTGCAGAGACAACTGGAAAAAGAAAGTTCTGGGAGTTTTGGTTTGGTTTCCCCCCTGAAATTCAACATTAGTCAATGTTAAAACTCTGATGTAACCATGGCCAGGCTTTGAGTGTGAGCTGCTAATCTGAGGTGGGTTTAGTTGCGCAGTTCTTGGTGGCTGACTTTCTTTATAGCCTTGTCATCGTTTTGAGATTTGCTAGTTAATTTCAAAGCCTGATCTAGACTGATAGGTTTAAGAGTCACTGTCAGCTTGTTTAGGTCCTGAAATGTAGCTTTGTTTGGGAAAGCTAAAGCCTATGTGGCATCTGTAGAGAATTATAAATAATACAGGGATACTGCATAAGATACAGGTTTCTCTAGGAAAATAATTTTTGGGGCCTAACCATAGTTTGAGTGGTATGCTTTTTGTTTTGCTTGTTGCTGTTCTACTCTGAAAACTGATATTGCAGAGTTACATATTCATTGTGCTTCTCTGATTGTTTTTTCATAGCAAACTTGCTCAGTTTTCAATGGGAAAGAGAGAGCCTCACATTTTTGCTAGTTACCAGCCCTGCAAATTCACCCTGCATCCTTTCTGTCTTGCATGTGATCTCCAGTGATATAAATCCTGCAGGTCAAACGATGCCTTTGGCAACATTAGCCATGAGATGGTTTGCCCAGGTATCATGGAGGGCATGACCTGAAGGTAATGGGGTTGGACTGAGGGTCTGATTTGGCTAGCAGAACCTTTGTTTCTGGTGATGATCCATGGGATGGAGCCCAGCTTGACTGTCAGAGCCCAGCCTGAATTTGTGGACCTGGCAGTTGTGTGGGGTGGGAATTATTTTAAAACTGACCAAACTTCAGGAGCCAGTGAGAAATAATAAATATGGAACCCCACAGAGCCATTTTTACAAAGCATCCTTTAAGATAGAACCATGCTTTACGGGAACCCAAATGGCACTACCTGGAAATGAAGTTTTATCACCTAAATATTTCTGAGGTCACTTGACTCACAAGTAATGCTTGACACTGAGGGTCTACAAGCTGTGCATTTGCTCGGTTTCTGGTGGGGAAGTGAGAGATCTCACTTCCTGTTACTTGCTGATGAGAAATCAAGATGGAGAACTTCACCACTGCATCTTGCAAAACACCGAATAGGTAAACCAGTGATCTAGTGT
>NW_020679586.1:0-3403 GCF_002925995.2 Terrapene triunguis | reverse complement strand
AAGAATAATAAACCCGGTACTGGGCCCCTCGATGGGGCACCAGAAAGGACCCCTCCAAAGCCCCCCCATCAAGTGCTGCCGGCGGAACTGGAACCTGCACCTGCTGGCGGAATGATAAAACGTGGCAGAGGGCGGGGTCCTTATAGCCCAACAAAAGGGGGCTGAGGACAGACAGGGGCCTCCCCAGAGTGGAGAGGAATGGCAAAAGGGCGGCATTGGGGAGGAAGGGAGGAACAGAGGAGAACACCACCCTTACACTCAGGTCCTCCAAAGGCTTGAGGGGGACATGAACTCCCCCCACCGCCAAGCCCTCTCCACCGCCTCCTGGGCAGCGGCCTCCGATGCCAGGAAGAACACCACCTTCCCAAACATCTTAGAGGCTGCCACTACGGCCGTGGGCCCCACCACTCGCGCCAACTCCCGCATGTAGGTTTCTACGTGTGGCGAGGCCGGCACCAGGAGGCAACGCACCCCGTGCTCCCTGGTGAGGGTGGGAAAGGGGCTCCGGCCAACGGGAATGGTATTCTGGGAGGCAGCTGGAGCAGACGGCAAGGCGGCGAGTGGAGGAGTCGCAGCCACCTGGGCGTACGCCCTGGGGGCCGAGGGAACGACACCCCCAGAGCTGGTGGAGGGAACAACAGGCAAGGGAGAAGGCGGAGCTGCGGCCATTGACGGGGCCGCAGCGGGAGAAGGAACCACTGTCACGGAGGGTTTCACCTTCTGGGCAGGGCCCTTGCCCTTCTTCGTCCCCCGGCCCTTCCCACCGGCCAAGGGAGCGGTCGCAGAAGTAGAGGCGGCTGAGGTCGTGGCGGCAGCAGTGGAGTCTCGGGAGCCCCTATCCGTGCCCACCGGTGCCTCAATGGCAATGATGGCAGGCAGCCCGGCAGTGGCAGTCGAGGCAGCCATCGCAAGGGAGGGTGTGGGGAGGGTGACTGAAAAGGAACTGCAGGGGTGGCCAGGGAAGTCCCACCCCCTGAATCACCCACCACAGAAAGGGAAGGAAGGGGACAGCCGCTAGGGCAGGAAAATAGAAGGAAGGAGAGGGAGGAGTGGGAGGGAAGGGAAGGGAAGGGAAGGGAAGGGCGGGGGAACAGCTACCACACCCAACCAGCTAGGCTGAAAGCAGGGTGGAGGGACGCCAACAGAAAGGGACAAAGGAAGACAAGGAACACAATTCCAGCACAAGATGAAAAAGAAACCGGCTCCGCCGGCTGCACTAAGGAAAGGAAGGGAAAACTAAGACATCATGGGGGAGTGTGCATCAGTGAAGGAACCAATGAAAAAGAAAAGGAGGGGGGAAGAATCTCAAACACCAACAGCAGAACGTGAGCACACAGGCAATAAGGGCTGACCTGGAGGGAGGGCAAGAAGCTTGGGGGCGGAATGCAGGGAAGGGCTAAATCAGGGGTGCCTCAGGCATGGAAAAAAGAACAGGGTGGGTTCAAAAAACAACCAAACTAAAAGAGGGGAAAATGGGGCTGGCAACCACGCCTGCACCATGGGACAAGGGCGGGGCAAACAAACTAATCAAGGACCAAAAAACAAAACAGGGCAAACCAGAGCAAACAGGGCGGTAGAAAGGGGATGAGCAGGGCAGGCAGCAAAGGGAAAGGGGGCAAGCAGCTGCAAGAACAGGGCAGTGGACGAGGCAGAGGAAAAGGGGGCCCACTGGCCAAATCCAAAGGATGGTTAGAAGGGCAGAGCAAACTGCTGGGCCGGGGAGCAGAGAACAGAGCCAGAAGGCAGGTGGAAAGGTGGAGGGGGCAGTGGTGGTGGCAGTGGTGGAGCGGGTGGACTAGGGCGAGGGCTGCAGGCCACTCCCCCAGCTCCCCACAGCAAGGCACCTACCACCACAGAAGCAAGGATGTTACAAACCCCCTCCACAAAACAAGGCCTCCTCTACTCCCTCCTCAGCTCCAGCAGCAGTAACAGCTCCCCAGCAGCAGCAAGGGCAGCAGCAACCCAGCCAGGGGAGGCCCCAGAAATGATGAAAAAAGTGGGGCCTCGCACTCCCCTCTGAGGGTCACACCAGCAGGGTCCTCCCCACAGCAGCAGCCGCTGGGGGGGCAACCAGCCAGCAGAACAACCTCAAAAGAGTGGAAGGCAGGTAGATCAGCCTGCAGAACCAGCAGGTCCCTTTTCCCTGGGTAAGGTAACAGGGGCAGTTCCAGAACAATCAGGAACTTGCTGGAACCAATTAAGGCAGACAGGCTAATTAGGACACCTGGAGCCAATTAAGAAGCTGCTAGAATTAATTAAGACAGGCAGGCTAATTAAGGCACCTGGTTTAAAAAGGAACTCAGTTCAGCCAGTGAGGGGTGTGCGAGGAGCTGGGAGCAAGAGGTGCGCAACAAGCTGAGAGTGAGTAGGTGTACTGCTGGAGGACTGAGAAGTACAAGCATTATCAGACTGCAGGAGGAAGGTCCGGTGGTGAGGACAAAGAAGGTGTTGGGAGGAGGCCATGGGGAAGTAGCCCAGGGAGTTGTAGCTGTCACACAGCTGTTATAGGAGACACTATAGACAGCTGCAATCCACAGGGCCCTGGGCTGGAACCCAGAGTAGAATGCGGGCCTGGGTTCCACCCATCTCCCCCAACTCCCTGTTGGATACAGGAGGAGTTGACCTGGACTGTGGGTTCCACCAGAGGGGAAGGTCCCTGGCCTGTCCCCCGACCCACTAGATGGGCCAGCACAGACTGCGAGGACTGTTCTCCTTCCTTTTCCCCATGCTGCCAATGATGAGGTTAGCTGAGTGAATGGCAGGTTTGAGCCACTAGCAACAGTGGTTAAACTGAGGGCTGCCGTGAATCTCTGAGGCAAGCAAATCCGCCAATAAGCGCAGGACCCACCAAGGCAGAGGAGGAACATTGTCATGATAGATAGATAGATACATATGCATGGGACTGATGGATAGATAGTTATATTCCTTCCATGGATAGGAGGAAATGCTGTGTGTTCCCCAGTGAAGTCAGAGTAAGTTTCCCAGACACGAAGAAGAGCTCTGTGTAGCTTGAAAGGTTGTCTTTCTCACCAATAGAAGTTGGTGTAATAAAAGATATTATCTCACCCACCTTGTCTCTCTAATATCCTGAGACTGACATGGCCATAACAATACTGCATATATTACCCTTTTATGACAGATAGGGAAACGGAGTCACTTGGAGGCGAGGTGAAGGCCACACAAGACAGTCTGTGGCAGAAGAGTGGAATCCATGTCTTCAAATACCCATGTGCTGGTCCTAATCCAAATGAACATTCTTCCTCCATGGTTGTCTGCGATAAGCATCTTATGCACCATATGTCAAGTATCAGAGGGGTAGCCGTGTTAGTCTGAATCTGTAAAAAGCAACAGAGAGTCCTGTGGCACCTTTAAGACTAACAGAATGATTGGAGCATAAGCGTTC
>NW_020679585.1:0-1463 GCF_002925995.2 Terrapene triunguis | reverse complement strand
AGAAGTGACACATATTAACACTTAATTGAGCCAAGTGAATTCAGAAGCAGAATAAGGAGAATGTAAATGTCAATATTAACTGTTTCAAAGATAATCACCTCAGTAGACGCATCCAGCTATTCTTGCATTGTGGCACTATTTATAATATACAGTGAAAGGGCAGAAGTCAACTGAGAGGATATAGACACATGAACTACTTGTAAAGCATTAAACTTTGGGGCTAGAGGACAAAATCAGCTAATAGCAACAAAATCCACTTATTTTGTCTATCACAACTCCAGCAGCTCTCTAAATAGGGCTCTTTACAGCTGATGGGAATGTTGATCTTGCAAGACAGTTCAAATCAGACTAAGTGACTATCACCAGCAGCCTTTTAATACTGGTCTTTTAAAAAGGTACTATGACTCTAACTGTTATGTGGCAGAAGCTTCTCTCTCTGATTTCCTTACTCTTCCCGTTTTCCCTCTTCATCTTTAGGTCCTGTCTAAGGAGAGCTGTACTATTAGAGTCCCTTATGACAAAACAGTAGAAAAAGGTGCTTATGAGCTCTTCCATGTGATAGCAAGAGTAGGATTGGGTGACATCCCTCAAATTGAAAGCTCTTTGGGGCAGGTACTGTCTTTGCACTGTTTACAGTGCCAAATGCAGTGAGATCCCTCTTAATGATTGGGATATCTAACTGTTACTGCTATCGAAACAATTAATAAACCTGGATAGCAACAGCAGTAGGTGTGTTGGGTTACAGAATATTTTTTCTCAAACCTTTTCCTTAGGAACTTCTGACACCAGCTTCTTTCATGGCTTCCTGACAGTTTTCTGTCTCCAACTGCCATGGAACCTTCTCTGGTGTTTTATAACACCACTGACAGTCTGTCTCATACATTAACAATGACAACTCCAGTTTTTTACAGAGTATACAGCTGACAATATTAATTTTAATAAAGAACACAGCAGTTACTATCCAAAAAAATATGAAGCTTGAGAAAATAATTGTTCCTGTCTCTACCTTCTTTCACTGTATGGAAGATAGATGCCTTGCTGGCAGATGGGGTATCAGAGATCTAGCATTCTTGGAGACTGCAGGAGCAGTCTGCCTCCTTCCAAGGTAACTGACTGGCATCCGTAGAAATGGTTTAACCCAAAGTTGTTCAAAGCCCTATACTAATCTATACTAGGATACAGTTCTGTATCTAATTTCACAGTTGCTGCTAATGTATTTTTGTTTGTTTGTTGTTTATTGTTTTTATAGGTGGAGCGTGGAGCTCTGCATATACTTACAGGTGCCTAACACTTTCCATTATAAGGCCTGGTCTACACTAGGCTTTTATGTCGAATTTAGCGCCGTTATATCGAATTAACCCTGCACCCGTCCACACCAGGAAGCCATTTAGTTCGACATAGAGCTCTCTTTAAATTGATTTCTGTAATCCTCCCCAACGAGAGGAGTAGCGCTAAATTCGAAA
>NW_020679584.1:0-1138 GCF_002925995.2 Terrapene triunguis | reverse complement strand
TCCAGTCTGTCATTTCTACCGTCAGGAGGAGTCCACGCAGAGTTCTTCTTCTTGTAGTGTTGGTAGGAGGGTTCCTGTGGGTCAGTGCACTGTTCAGTGGTGCGTTGAAAATATTCCTTGAGTCGGAGACGACGAAAGTAGGCCTCCAGATCACCGCAGAACTGTATCGTGTTCATGGGGATAGTGGGACAGAAAGAGAGTCCCCGAGATAGGACAGACTCTTCTGCTGGGCTAAGTGTGTGGTTGGAAAGATTGACAATGTTGTTAGATGAATTGAGGGTACCACTGTTGTAGCCCCCTGTGGCAGGTAGGAGTTTAGATAGCTTACTGTCCTTTTTCTTCTGTAGAGAAGTGAAGTGTGCATTGTAAATGGCTTGTCTCATTTTTGTAAAGTCCAGCCACGTGGAAGTTTGTGTGGAAGGTTGGTATTGTATGAGAGTCTCCAGTTCTGAGAGCTCAATCTTGATCTTCTCCTGTCTGCTGTACAGGATGCTGATCAGGTGGTTCCTCAGTTTCTTTGAGAGTGTGTGGCACAGTCTCTCACCATAGTCAGTGTAGTATGTTGATTGCAATGGATTTTTTACCTTCAGTCCATTTGGTATGATGTCCATCTGTTTGCATTTGGAGAGGAAGATGATGTCTGTCTGTATCTGTGCAAGTTTTTTGTTGAGGTTGATGGATTTCCACTCCATACGGCTAAATTTAGTGCCTTGCATGGTGTCAAGTATCAGGAGGTAGCCGTGTTAGTCTGTATCTACAAAAACAACAAGGAGTCTGGTGGCACCTTAAAGACTAACAGATTTATTTGGGCATAAGCTTTCGTGAGTAAAAACCTCACTTCTTCGGATGCATAGAGTGAAAGTTACAGATGCAGGCATTATATACTGACACATGGAGAGCAGGGAGTTACTTCGCAAGTGGAGAACCAGTGTTGACAGGGCCAATTCAATCAGGGTGGATGTAGTCCACTCCCAATTCCAGGAGAGGAAAAGCTGCTTTTGTAATGAGCCAGCCACTCCCAGTCCCTATTCAAGCCCAGATTAATGGTGTTGAATTTGCAAATGAATTGTAGTTCTGCTGTTTCTCTTTGCAGTCTGTTTCTGAAGTTTTTTTGTTCAATGATAGTGACTTTTAAATC
>NW_020679583.1:0-6197 GCF_002925995.2 Terrapene triunguis | reverse complement strand
TCGCTCCCCCCAGAGCCGCCTCCCAACTGCTCCTGGGTCCTAGCGATCAACCCAGCGACCTGCAGCCCCCCTGCTCCAGACCCTGTCTCCTGGGGCCCCCACCGCCCATGGGCACGGGCAGCTTCTCCCCGCATTAAGGGGGCATCGTGCATAGAAGCCACCCTGTTAGTGACTGGACAGAAAGGATACATCCAGACCCCAGGGAGGGGGAGAAGGGACATTTCTAATGGAGCCTGGGGATTGTTCCAGAGGTGCCCCCAAATCCTCAAGCACATGGGGGTGAGATGTTCTGGTCCTAGAGAGGCTGCCCAGGGGCCTTGCAGCAGGGGACACATTTCTCAGGTGTGGGGGACCAGCTGTTGGGACCCCAGCACCGGTGGGCTGGGTGGGGTGCGGGGGGGGGCAGCAGACAGGGTGTGGGGAGCCAGCAGTGGAGCCGTGGCTAAAACTTGAGGGTGCTGCAGCACCCCCTGTACCACTAGTTCCCGCGCCTATGGCCCAAGAACCTGGCAGTTCAGAGCCCCAGCACCTCTGGACTTGGCCGTTCCTACCTCCAGCACATCTGGGCTTGGCAGTTCAGAGCCCCAGCACCTCTGGGCTTGCATGTAACCCCCCCCCCCCCCCAGGGGGGGGTTTCTGCCATAGGACATGGATAGATAATGAGAATGTGTTTACATCTCAGGTAAACAGACCCCTCAAGCTAAAGAGAGGGGGTGTGACCCCATCCATTGCACCAGAGGGGGCAGGAACTAAATGATTTGCATTTTAGCAGACACACAGCTCTGGCAGGGGAGAAACAGCAGGACCCTGCCCTGAAAACAGAGGTCTGTCGCCTGGCTTACAGCTCAAAATAGACTTTTGTCCGGAGGTCACCCTCAGAAGAATCCGTTTCAAAGGTTCATTGGATTCTGGAAGAGATCGATCCAACTGCTGTGTTTAAATTGAACTGTTCGGTGACGCCAGGGGAAATTAACAAACTGTTGTCCCTTGACTCCTTAAAGTTCCGACTGTTCCAGAACAGGGCTGTACTTTACGGAACACCCCTTCCAGGGGACCTTGGGGCTGGGCAGAGTCGGGGCTCTGAAACCTGGCAAGGGGGGAGGATCTCGGACCCCAGGCTCCAGCCCCAGCATCTGCTCTGCTAATTTTATCCCTACAGCCCGAGCTCCTCTCCCCACCCGCTCCCCAGCCAGAGTCAGCTGACCCCACTCTGAGACTTGCTGCAGTGTCTTTTGCTTGAGTTTTGGTTTTGTTTTATTTTTACAGTGTAGATAGACGTACCCTGAATGAGGCAGGGTCCTGTGTTAATGAGCGTTGCAGTGTGTGATCCTGTCATTAAGGATCATACAATAATGCACAGACACAAGGGGGCTGAATTAACAAGGCCCAGACAGCCTTCATTCCGGCCCTGCCTCAGACTGCTCGACTTTGCACGGTTCAGAACATGCTTTTACTGTAATATTTTGAGGGTAAAGTGGATAGAAATCCCCTCCAGTTTTCCTGCTCTACCATAGAATTATGTAATAGGCGGATATTACATCCCCCAATCTTGCCCCTTTTCTCCCCAATAATCAAATATTGTGGTCATGGCCGTCCCTAGCTATTTGGGTGCCCTATGCAGCCCCCCCATGGGGCAGGGATGAAGTTGGCTGGGTGACCTCACTGTGCATTTCCATCCCAGATCACGTCTGCATCACCTTTACCTTTAACCTTACCTCGGCAGTTGGCAGCCATTTCATGCAAAACAACAGAAACTGAGGGTGGGAGAAAGTAAATTGTATTTTATTATTCCGAAGGACAAGCAAAAGACAGACTCCTTTCCCCACCCTCAGCCCAGCCCACAGCTCCACCCAACTCCTCCATGCACCAGCAACTTTTACACACTGGGAGAAAAGTGCCGGGAAGCCGGGAGAGGCGTTCGGAGCCTGTCACAAAAGCAAACACCCCAAGAGCAGGGAATCCAAAGAACTCAGGTTAGAGGGGTGAGTGGGGCAGAGACAGTTTCTGTCGTCCCCATATAGGAGACTGCGACAGATGGGGAGGGGGTGACCAGCAGGGCTCTAGCACTCCTCATCTCCCTCTGGCCTCAGTGATGGGGATCAGCCTGGCTTCAAGGCTGCCCAGATCTGTTGACATCCCCGGCTCCCTTCTTGCCTGCGCCCAACTACGCAGCATCTCAGCAATAGGGAGACGCTGCCCCCTCCCCCATCATTTTCCTTGGGGTGGTGTTCAGAGCCATTTAGATTTCAGGGACAGCTTCACACAATGCTCAGGCCAAGCCTAGTCTCTCTCTGGCTCTGATGCAGCGAGTTCACAGTTCTCAGCCTCAGCCCTCTGGCTCTGAGGAGCAAACCCAGCCATTTCCCAGTTCTGTTCTCCCCATCCCAATGGTATCTCACATCTCTGCAGGGATCAGACAGTAACTTCATTCCCTGTTTCAGTCTCTGTCTCTGAGTGTAAATCTAGCGCTCAATCTCCGTCTTTGTGCTGATATTGATAATTGTCATTGTTCTAACAACACAAAAATCCCATGACAAAGGGCAGAAAAAGGTCAAAATACAAAGGGCCATTTGTGTTGTGATTTCCTCAATAAATCTGAGCTACACCCTGTCAAGCTAAACTAATACCAAAACGAGTGACCAATCGGTGGTCGGGAAAAGAGAAAAACCCCCAATACAGGGTGGGCTATAAAACATGTTCATAAAGTGAAATCTCAGAGAACCTTCAGATTCAAAATCAGGACAATATATTTACCCATTTTCTTCTAAAGTGGCTAAACCTGCTTTACTTCTCGCCTAGGGTGACCAGACAGCAAGTGTGAAAAATCGGGACAGAGGGTGGGGGGTAATAGATGCCTGTATAAGACAAAGCCCCAAATATCAGGACTGTCCCTATAAAATCGGGACATCTGGTCACCCTATTCTCGCCTCATTATTTTGTCATGTTAGTTACAAAAGTTTTAGCATCATCCTAATAATAAAAACAAAGCAGCTTCCCATCTAAAAATGATGTGGACTAGCCTGGACAAAAACTGGCAGCAATTTTACCAAGAGATGGAAACCGGGCTATAAGATCAGAAAGGTCAAAATGTGCCTTCAGATTCATTTGGATTTGGACGCTTTCTGTCATGGAGCGCCAGGGACACGGTGGAAAGTGACACCTTGGGAGGCGGAGGGGTAGAACGGGGCCAGGATAAAACTTTCCATTGCTGGGACAGAGGCTGCTGTGTGGAGGGTGGAGGGTGACGGTGTTGGGGGAAGGAGGGAATCTCTTGGACTCACCCCATCGCCCTGAAGTAGCACAGAAGCTAAAACACCACATTTCACTGTCCCCACCTAAGGCTGCGCAACAGCCTATTTAGTTCTGCGCAGGTGCTCAGGGAACCCGGGGACCTGCCATGGTGCCCCTCCCCCGGCCCCAACTATGCTGCAGCCCAGACCTGCTGGGGTGGCACCTCAGCCCCAGCTATGCCGTGGCCAGGGCACCCCTACCCGGCCCAATGCCAGCCGGGGTGGCGGGGCATAGCCCGGACCCAGCCGCAGCAGCCCGGCTCAGACCTGAACCCAGCCCAGACCCAGCCACGGCGGCTCGGCCCTGTCGCAGGGCGCCCCTCCCTAAACCCAGCCCCAGGCCTGTCACCTCTCTCCCCACCATAGCCCCGGAGGAATCTGGTGGAGGATCACAGAGATGCGCTGGCTAATCCCAACCACATTTCCTACCACAGAGAGCACCTCCATGGCTGATGCTGCAGAGGTGGGATCTCCAGGCCTCCCACAAAAGGCTGTGAGAATCACTGCCGCTCAGTGGTGCTGTCTGAATGCAGAGGGGGCAGGGAGAAGGGGCAGAGGGGGTGAGTGAGGAGAGGCAGCACGTCTCTGCCCGTGATCTACCTAACCTCTTATCCCCTGATCCCCAAACACTCGATAGCCCCAGCACCCAGCTCCCCCTGCTTCCAGTTCCCCCAGCCACAACCTTTCAATGTCTAGTTTCCTTCCAAAATACCTCCTTGTCCCTTAACCTTTAATCACCCAGAACCCAGCGCCCTGGGGAATTTGGGGAGGGGAGGAGTTACCAACTCCATGGACACTCCCCCTGCAGGGAACAGCTCCAGGTAAGTGGGGGAGCACAGCCCTGGGGCTGGTGGAAGATGGGGGGTGGGGACAGGTGTCTAGAGTGAAGCTGGGGCCTGGCCCAAGTGTCTTTCTTCTTTGAGTGATAGTCCCTATTGTATTCCATGAGGATTATGCACATACACTGTGCCCGGAGCCGGAGCTTTTCAAAGTAGGAGGGTCCATTGGTCCACGCATGTGCCCTTATACCACCTTGTGGGTTCACCCCAGGCGATAAGGGGTGGGACAGACCGACCACATCTTCAGTTCTTTCTCACCGCCACAGGATCCAAGTCACAGCTTCTGCTGTCTTCTCATCCTGAGTGCTGCACTGTCCATTCTTTCCAGGAAGACTGTTTTTATTCTTGTACATAGGATTTTACTATTTTTGTAGTAATTTTCTTGTTTCTAGAAGGGAACTTCAGCCAGGCAGAGAGAGCATCTGGAGCAGTTTCTCCCTCTTCCTTCCCCCACCTGTGTCCCATCAGCTCAGTAGCCAGGACTGCAGCAGGGAGGAGAGGCTGATCGGGGCTTCTCCTCCTCTGCCTGGGGTTTGCTTAGACCAGGCAGAGCCAGAGGGTCACTGACCAGCTGATGCTCGGCTGCTCTTGGATCCTCACCCCAGGGATGGGCAGCTGGAACCTTGGGAGGCAAATGCCCCTGATGTGTGTGGGAATGAGGAAATGGGTTTGTCACCAGGGCCAGCCCTAGTCAGGGCCCTGAGAGAATTTCCCGGCTGTGCGGAGGAGTCTCTGATGTCCAACATGGCGTTAGCGCCACATGGAGCATTTTCCACACTGACAACATCTCAGAGGTTTCTTCCCTGTGTGGATTTGCAGATGCCTGATACCATGGAAGCACCAAGGGAAGCTGCCCCCATGTTCAAGGTCCCACTGTTGTCTGTACCGCTGAAGTGTGAGCTCGGATTGAATCTTTTCCCGCAGTAAAGCTATTCATAGGGTTGCTCTCACCCTTGTGGGTTTTCCGATGTTTAGTGAGGTTTGAGCTCTTACTGAAGCTTTTCCCACAAGCAAGGCATTCATGAGGTTTATAGCCCGTGTGGATTCTCTGATGTAACATAAGGTTTGATCTGTGCATGAAACTTTTCCCACAGTCGAGGCATTTATAGGGTCTTTCTCCCGTGTGGCTCGCCTGGTGTCTAATAAGGGATGATCTGTGTGGGAAACTTTTCCCACAGTCCAAGCACTTATGGGGTCTCTCGCCTGTGTGGGTTGCCTGATGTGTAATAAGGGCTGATCTCCGTGTGAAATTTTTCCCACACTCCAAGCACTTATGGGGTCTCTCTCCTGTGTGGATTGTCTGATGTCTATTACGGGCCGATCTGTGTGTGAAACTTTTCCCACAGTCCAAGCACTTATAGGGTTTCTCTCCTGTGTGGATTCTCTGATGTGTAACAAGGCCGGATCTCTGTGTGAAACTTTTCCCACAATCGAGGCATTTATAGGGTCTTTCTCCCCTCTGGATTCTGCAGTGTTCAGTAAGGTCTGATTTGTGGCTGAAACTTTCCCCACAGTCCAGGCATTTATAGGGTCTCTCTCTTGTGTGGATTTGCCGATGCTTAGTAAGGTTTGAGCGGTTATTGAAGCTTTTCCCACAGTCCAAGCATTTATAGGGCTTCTCTCCTGTGTGGATTGTCTGATGTGATATAAGGTCTGTTTTCTGAATGAAACTTTTCCCACAGTGCAGGCACTGATGAGGTTTATCTCCAGTATGAATCCTCTGATGTCTAATAAGGTGTGAGCTCTCAGAGAAACTTTTCCCACAGTGGAGGCATTTATAGGGTCTCTCCCCTGTGTGGGTCCTCCAATGTCCAATGAGGTGTGAGCTACGACTAAAACTTTTCCCGCAGTCCAGGCACTTATGGGGTTTCTCTCCAGTATGGATTGTTTGATGTGTAACAAGGTGTGATCTCAGAATGAATTGTTCCCCACACTGGAGGCAGTAGTAGGGTTTCTCTTCCTGGGGATTCATCTGCTGGGCTGTGGGATCCTTGTTTCCTCCCCCATATATAATAGATTTGTCCACTTTCTTCTTTGGGTGGTTTTCCAGCAGCCTCTCTGACCTGTG
>NW_020679582.1:0-5907 GCF_002925995.2 Terrapene triunguis | reverse complement strand
TCGAATTATCTAAATTCGGATTAATCCTGTAGTGTAGACATACCCTTTGGTTGTATTGCCCGGCACTGCCCTACTCCTGCAAGGTGCTGATCACCTCCAGAGGGCGCTGGCAACCAATCTTGACTCCCATTGCAGGACAGATCTGCTAATGGTCTGTATCCTGACCCACAGCCTCACCCCCACATTTCTGTCCTGGGCATCCTCATTTCCACAGCTCTGCTGATGCCCCTCAATCCTGACCCACAACCCCGGCAATTCTAGCCCCGGGATTCCCCACAACCATCGTCACTGTGGTGCCCCTCAATCTCAATCCCAGACCTGAGTTCCGAACCCAGGCAGAGCTGTGCCAATACATCTCAATCCCACGCCACTCCCACTCGGCCAGCCTGCTAGTCCTCCAGTTACTGCTGTCTGCCCCACCAACCCTTGAGTAGAGGGCGAGACCTAGTGACACCATTAGGAGGTGTCTCAGTGAGACGCAGCAGAAGGAGGAATCATGTAAAAGACAGTGTGTCTAGTGGCAAACTAGAACCCCGTGAACAGAGGGGATGAGACTGAATGGACAAATGAACATACAGGGACTAAACCTCACATACAGAGAGGGCCAGATCCTCAGCGGGTGTAAACTGGCATCACTCTTTTAACTTCAGTGGAGCTCTGCCCGTTCATTCTAGCTGGGACATGCGGCCCGTAAACCTTTCCAGTTCTGAAGATTCTGGGTTTTGCCTTCTGTTGGTAAACCGTATGGTCAATTGCTCGACCACACTTTGCTTCATTATGCAATATGCCCAAATAACCAATATCAGTGTGGTTTATTGCTAATACTCAGTAACAGCATATTACAGAAACAAAGGTTCAATACAACTCCAATTTCCGGGAACATCTCCTGCAGCAGGGCTGAATTCATCTTACAAATAAGGCTTGCCTCCAAAGTCACACCCCTAAAGCCGTCCTTTTTATATCCAACCTGTTTACACAGAAAGAGGTACTGTATGCATCCTCTGAGGCTAGTCTTAACCTACCATCTTTCTACCTTATTTTTCTGGTAGCACACGGTACCCCTTAGCTCTTTGTTCTGGACTCAGGAATTCCAGGTACCAAGAGTGTGATGCACCTCCTAGGCTTGTCCCATATATGTTGTCCTTATTTTTGGGACACTCCAGTGACAGTAACTCCCTGCCTGTTACTACAGTAGAACACCCACAGTTTTCCTGGCTAATGCAAGATATCATGGGATAGCATAGGTGAACAAGACTATAGAAAGACACTGGCCACCATTACAGGCCATGTAACTGCTAGAGGAGTATATACAATGGAATGTTATATGCCTTAAGCACATACTATCCATATTAATATATGTAATTTGAATCATACCTATTGATCATGTGATATATTAGCCTGGCATATATGGGTGAACACTTCAGAAATAGATTTAACCAGACTGATCCGCAGTTATCCCCTGGGATTCAGTAGCTGTTAAAGCTGTGGAAAGCCATCTTTGATCACTCCACGCTCTGGTCTCATAATGAGCCCATCTCAGCCAGCCCCAGGAATCTGGCCCAGTAAATCTAAGGGTGTTTCAGTGGATCTGGATGGAGTCTCAGGTGGTGCAACGTGAGCACTGGAGGGAGTAAAGGAAATTGCACGTGACACCAATGTAGCGTAGGCCTAGGTGTAAATTCTAGTTCAAGGAGACATACCCGGGCTTGCTCTGACCCAGCTGGCATGCTAAAAATAGAAGCATGGCCGCGTTTGGGCAAGTAACAGGAGAGGCTCCCTGCCCCGACTACGATCCCGTCCAAGATCACAGGTACAAAATCAGAGCAGCCAGCCCCTCTTGCCCCCATGGCAACACTTCTATTTCTAGCTACATGAGAGCTAGTGCGACTACGTCTTCTTGAGCTGGAACATTCACCTTCTAGCCCCATTGCAGACAGACCCGTGGGCCCCTCTGCACTCTCCTATCCCCACCTGACTTCAGCCCATGGACTTTGTTCCACTCACCCAATGGATACGGGTCACCTCGGGCAGGGCCGGCTCTAGCGTTTTTGCCGCCCCAAACAGCAAAAAAAAAAGCTGTGATCGCAAGCGGCGGCAGCTCTACCACTGCTTCATTCTACAGCGGCAATTCAGCGGAAGGTCCTTCGCTCCGAGAGGGAGTGATGGCCCCGCCACCGAATTGCCGCTGAATGGCCGGACATGCCCCCTCTCTTCATTGGCCGCCCCAGGCACCTGCTTGCTACACTGGAGCCTGGAGCCGGCCCTGACCTCGGGTTCCCATGGTGGCTATCAGGGAAGGTCAATTCTGAGGATTCTGAGCTTTGTAACCTCCTTATCTTCAAGAAATTAGCAAGAAGCCAAGTCGACTCGTGTCCTGTTGCATGTTATCGTATCAACCAGCAGTACTGCACACAGGAAAGCATTGTCTTCTCAGCATGCCCTGCTCTCCTTCCTTCTGTCCTACCACTTCTCCCAGCCCCATCAGCATTTACTTTGCTGAGTACCTGATACCCTATGGAGGAAACTGACCACAGTGCAGAGGGCCTAGCATCACTTCACACAATCACAGAAATGTGGAGTTGAAGGGACCGCAGGAGGTCAAACAATCCATCCCCATGCGATGAGGCAGGACCAAGTGCACCTAGACCATCCCTGGCAGGTGTTTGTCCAACCTGTTCTTAAACCCCCCCAATAACAGCGATGCCACAGCCTCCGTAGTAACCTGTTCCTGTGCTGAACCATCCTTAGAGTTAGAAAGTTTATCCCAATATCTAAACTAAATCTCCCTTTCTGCTAACTAAGCCAATTTCTTCTTGTCCTACCCTTGGTGGACATGGGCACCAACTGATAACACTCCTTTTTATAACAACCTTTTGCATATTTGCAGATTGTTATCATGTCCCCCATCACCCATCTCTTCTCTGCACAAAACATGCCCAATTCTTTCAACCTTTCCTCACAGGTCATGTTTTCTAAACCTCTGATCATTTCTGTTGCTCTCCTCTGGACTGTACAATTTGTCCTCATCCTTCCTGAAGCGCAGCACCCAAACTTGGACACGGTTCTCCCACACTGAGTAGAGAACAGTCACCTCCCATCTCTGACCCACCCCACTCCTGGTCAAGGTGATCCCGGTGCAGTGGGAGCCGGAGATTGCTGCCAGCATGGCCACGAACATGGCCCACCAGCCCTAGTGGGCATAGAGCCTGGAGACCAAGGAGCCCTACTTTAGCCTCCGGGCCCTGAAGCTGGTTCTTTTACTATGTTTTTTTAATTTGGGGTATGTGTTTAAATTGAGTCTCTATTAAAGTGTCTTAAAAAAGTTTCCATGCAGCTTGTAGAGATTTCACTTTCGGCACTGTACCTTTTAATTTCTCTTTAACTAACTTCCTCATTTTTGTGTAGTTCCCCTTTCTGAAATTAAATGTTCCCGTGGTGGTCTGCTGTAGCATTCCCCCCACCCAGGGATGGTAAATGTAATTATATTACGGTCACTATTACCAGCAGTTCATCTATATTCACCTCTTGGACCAGATCCTGTGCTCCACTTAGGACTAAATCAAGAATTGCTTCTCCTCTGGTGGGTTCTAGGACTAGCTGCTCCAAGAAACAGTCATTTAAGGTGTCAAGAAACTTTATCTCTGGCTCCCGCCGTAGGTGACACGTAACCAGTCAATAATGGGCTAGTTGAAATCCCCCATTATTATTGAGTTTTTTATTGATATAGCCTCTCTAACCTCCCTGAGCATTTCACAGTCCCTATCACCATCCTGGTCAGGTGGTCAGTAGTATATCCCTACTGCTATATTATTATTATTATTCGAGCATGGAATTACTATCCATAGAGATTCCATCATACAGTTTGGTTCATTTAAGATTTTTACTTCATTTGACTCAATGCTTTCTAGTGCCACTCCCCCACCAGCATGATCTGTTCTGTCCTTCCGATATATTTTGTACTCTGGTATTACTGTGTCCCATGGATTATCCTCATTCCACCAAGTTTGTATGATGCCTATTATATCCATAGCCTCATTTAATACAACACACTCTAGTTCACCTATGTTATTATTTAGGCTTCCAGCATTTGTATATGAGCACTTCCAAACCTTGTCACTTTTTACCTGTATCCCATTACATGATGTAATTCAATGGGACTCTTTTTCATTTGACTGTTTCTCATCAGATTCTACCTGTATTTTATCATCTTCCATCCTCACGTCGGCTTTCCCTCAGCCCTTAGTTTAAAAACTGCTCTATGACCTCTCTAATTTTAAATGCCAACAATCTGGTTCCATTTTAGTTAAGGTAGAGCCTATCCTTCCTGTAGACCCCTTTCCCAAAAGGTTACCCAGTTCCAAATAAATTTACCCCCCTCCTCCCTACACCATCATCTCATCAATGCATTGAGACTCTGGATTAAAAAGGTTAGTTGTGTCCAGATACTTCACACCAGTTAATTTTAACGAGAGGGAAGGAACACTGGCTGGAATAGGAAAATAACAGATAAGTTAACAGATAAAGAATATTTAGATAAGTTAGATCTATGCAACTCGGCAGAGCCTGATAAAATTCACCCTAGAGTACTTAAGAAACTAGCTGGAGCAATCTCTGAACCATTAGCCATTATCTTCCGGAACTCATGGAGGAGACAAAAGAGAAATGATCAGAGGTTTAGAAAACATGACCTGTGAGGAAAGATTGAAAGAATTGGGCATGTTTTGTCCAGAGATGAGACAGCTTAGGGGGGACATGATAACAATCTGCAAATATGCAAAAGGTTGTTATAAAGAGGACTGTGATCAATTGGTGCCCATGTCCACCAAGGGTAGGAAAAGAAGGAATTGGCTTAGTTAGCAGCAAGGGAGATTTAGGTTGGATATTAAGAAAAACTTTCTAACTCTAAGGATGGTTCAGCACAGGAATAGGTGACCTGGGAGGCTGTGGAATCCCTGTCATTGGTGGGTTGTAAGAACAGGTTGGACAAACACCTGCCAGGGATGGTCTAGGTGCACTTGGTCCTGGTTCAGCGCATAGGGAAGGGTTGTTTGACCTTCTGGGGTCCCTTCAACTCCACATTTCTGTGATTCTGTGAAGTGGTGCTAGGCCCTCTGCCCTGTAATCAGTTTGCCCTGTAGGTACTCAGCAAAGTAAATGCTTATGGGGCTGGGAGAAGTGGTAGGGCAGAAGGAAGGAGAGCAGGGCATGCGGAGAAGACAGTGCTTTCATGTGTGCCGTACTATGGGTTAATACGATATAATGCAACAGGAAATGAGTCAACTTGGCTTCCTGTCTAATTTCTCCAAGATAAGGAGGCTGCAAAGCTCAGAATCCTCAGAACTTGACCTGCCCTGACAGCGTCTGAGCCACCATGGCAACCCGAGGTGATGTGTATCCATTGGGTGAGTGGAACAAAGTCCATGGGCTGAACTCAGGTGGGGCTAGGAGAGTCCAGAGGGGCCCACAGGTCTGTCTGCACTGGGGCTGGACGGTGAATGTTCCAGCTCAAGAAGACAAAGTCACGCTACCTCTCATCTAGCTAGAAATAGAAGTGTCGCCGTGGGGGCAAGAGGGGCTGGCCGATCTGAGTGCATACCTGTGGTCTTGGATGGGATCGTAGTTGGGGCAGGGAGTCTCTCCTGTTGCTTGCCCAAGCACGGCCACGCTTCAATTTTTGGCACGCCAGCTGGGTCAGAGCAAGCCCGGGTATGTCTCCTCGAGCTAGAATTTACACCTAGGCAGACACTACATTGGTGTAACGTGCAATTTCCTCTGCTCCCTCCAGTGCTCACATTGCACACACTGAGATTCCATCCAGACTCACTGTCAAGGCTGTATCCCCACTTTGAACTTTAGGGTACAAATGTAGGGGCCTGCATGAAAACTTCTAAGCTTATCTACCAGCTT
>NW_020679581.1:0-2130 GCF_002925995.2 Terrapene triunguis | reverse complement strand
AAATCCATCTAAACAATGCCCACTAGAAGGTACCTTCAATCTAGATAAGATCATACATCTCAGAGGAGCTTTTAATCACCAAAAAGCCTCTGACACACAATGGGAGCAATTTGTCTATTGAGGAAAGGAACGGGTTAATTTGAAATTCAGCTTGGTCCAGAGATAAAGAGAAAGTTAATCTGCGTTCAAGGTCAAGAATCAATGCAGATCAGGCTAAGTACAAAGAAAAACTGCTTTCGGCCCCAGCTGGCTGTGAAAAAAAATATATAGACAGAGTCAAACCAAAGGCAATACAAGTTACAGTGCTGAGATTACATTTGCAAAGCTTAACTGTCCAGTGAGATCCAACAATCTGCCTTTGCGACCCTGGAGCCGGCGTGGTTTGGGGACGCTGAAGAAGCCACAGGCAGCCGGCCTGGACTGGAATCTCTGAAAAGACGCCCCAGGAGACCCCAGGGCGTAAAAGAACTGCCCTCCCAAGAGAGGAAGCAAGTTGGAGATTGCACAGCACCTTCTCTGAACGTTGTACACAGATGTGGCCAGTCTGGATGTACGTGTGTGAGTATGAAAGTGCGCCTACTCTCAGCTGCAGTAAGTCTGAGAACCGGAGAGGGATTTAGCATTCCTCTCTCCACCCCGGTTGACTGGGAAGGGTGTCAGGTGGATCTACCCCAGTCGTAGCAAGACTGGGCAATAGAGAAGTTGGAGAAAAGGGAAGAGTTGTGTACTTGATAACTAGAATTGAGCAATTAAGAGCATAGATCATGAACCAGGCAGCAACTCAAACCTACGCCCAGGGCAAGTTGCAAGCCTTGAGACAGGACTTCCAGGCAGAAAAGGAAGCACTGGCTAAGCAAGTACCGGTCCTTCAGGGACTTGTCAGAATTTAACCATTTGTGCTCAGTATATGCTGTAAGAGCAGTGTGTTTGCCACAAAAGAAAATTGAATAGTTAAACGCCAATGGGCCATGCGTTTTGCCCAGGTGGCAAGCTTCACGAGGGAGGACTTGGGTAGCCTTGGGAGTAAGAATGTTTAAGGGAAGAGACCAGGAAGGGTGGGGGCTACTTGAGAAGCCCACCCTCCTAGCTAAATTGGTAGTGGAACAAGCCGGTGCCCATGGAAGGGACGGTTGAGCGAGAAAAGCAGGATCGGGCCCAACCGGGCAGGCAACAGATAGAGAGATTGGAAAACAGGTTGGAAACTTTGAGGGCATAGTGGAAGGAAAGGAGTAAGTAATTATAAGCATGGGGATTTCAAATCCCCAGGACAATAATTGGAATGGTAAAATCTGAGTTGATTGGGTGTCGTTTTGGGAGACAAGCAAGTGATTTAAGAAAAGAAAGTGAGAAGTTAACTCTGTGGTTGCTAGAGGGAATCAAGCAGTGAAACTTGATAGGAATGTCTGTAAGTAATTCAGGCAAGAGGTTATTTAAGTGGAATTATTCGACTATGAATACGTTAGTCGAATTTACTGAAGAACACTCCTGCTGTGTACAATCTGTGTTTTATAAGTTTGAGATGAATTGGTATTGTTTTAAAGTTGCAAAACTGAGAATACTTTTGCCAGACACAGGAAACTAGTGTTGTTTAAGGTATTTAGCATTTAATCCTTAAGGTGACTTAATGCTTTACAAGATTTAAAATGTTTTAACTAAAGACCAAAGGTTGTGGCTGCAGCAGGGTAGTCAAAGCCAGGAGAATAAAAGATTTGAATTTGTTTTGGGGTAACAAAATAGCAGATAAAAGATCTGGTAAAGAGAGAGAAGGACAGTGCCCCTGACTCTGTGTGGTCAAACTGTCTTACTAGGGGTGCATGGAGATTTTGTAAGCACAAAAGAAATAGTTACATCTTGTGTAGAAATTGATGTGGCTAGTGTTGTGGAAATTGAATTGTGGAGAGGATGTGCATTTTCCCCAGAACATGTGCAGTGTATATTGTAGCAGAGGTAAAAGAAATGCAAACCTACCAATATAGGTTGTGTTGTCTTTTTCAGATCACTGTGTGTTTGAAAGCAGAAGTTAGAAGTAAAAGGCAATCAAAAGTTTGGGAAAGTTAATTGTGTCCCTTTTAAAGTAAGAATCTTTAAGCTGTGGATAGCTTTGGATCTGGAAGCAAGCCAGAAAGCATC
>NW_020679580.1:4564-7417 GCF_002925995.2 Terrapene triunguis | reverse complement strand
ATATATATGTACAAATAGGATGAATAGATATAGTAGACCATAACCTTTACGGAGATATGTTACCTGGCACAGGCAGCACAAAACATATTCCAGTTATGTCATACATACATTTATACGCACCCCCTCCCCATAAAGCCTTATGGGGTACACTGTCACAGCCTCCACTTGTTGACTGCCTAAATCCACAGGATCCTCTGGATATCCCTGAAGGCTCTCTTTACACTGCATCCTGCCCCAACCCCACTTTGGCCTCCATGATAATGTGGCTTCACTTGCTATTCATCTTCTAAATCCGTTTTGGGGTTCCTGGTCCCCAGATGCTTGCAAACAGGTAGGGATGTAGTATTGCTAACAGAATGCAGGCAGCAATATCCGTTAAAGTGGGGGTATCTTGGCATTTAGCCACCAATGCCATGAGGCGGTGTGCCTCAGTTTCCCCTTCTACACAGCAGCATGGGCCCGTTATGCTTTTTCTGCTTTTTACAGGTATGGACTGTAAAGTAACCTGCTGGTGGGGCTGTCTTGTTACCATCCCCAGCATGTATACCAGCTTCTTCCACAAATTAGGTATGTTCCACGTCTTTAAAGGGTTTACCACTAGTGTGAATTCTTTTATTTTACCCCATAGGTGAATTAGCAAAAGACACAAGGTTAACAGCAAATCTACGGTGGACAGGCTTTGTTTACTCAATTTGACTCGTTTAGCCCCTATTGCATTTTCCCAGTTCTCTGTGCCCTCTGGTAGACACTCTGACGCAGATTCTTCTGCCTCTTTGGGGAAGATTTCTAGTTCGGGCATGTGCTCGGGTCTTTGGCCAGGAAAGGGTGTACTATGACCATGCTTGCCCTCGGCCCCTCCCTCTGGAGTTTCTCTGGGCTGGGCCCCACTCCCTTGTGAAGTTTCTCCCATGCAGAGATTTCCCCCCCCCTGCCTTGGAGAGAGAGTTTTATCTCTTGCAAGTGTAGCAAGAACAAGATCTTTCCCTGGGGTGCTCTGGACCCCATTGGGCACCCCACTTTCTGTTTCCAAAGGGTCAGCTGGATGGACCCCCTCATCCCGGAGACCTGACCCCCAGGTTTCCCTTAAAACCTGATCCACGGGAGAGGGGACTGGCCTTTTGAATGCAGACTTTTCACCCTCCTCCTGGGAAAGCCCCTCCCTACAAAAGGTGGGTGGACTCTCTGGCCCCCCCTGACCTTCCATTTGGGCTTTCCTCTTTGGGCTCCCTTCTGGGTCCGACACTCTTGTGTCCCCCAAAAGGGAAGGTGATCCTGCCCCAGCTGTGGACTTGCAGCTACCAGCTACGGCAGACCTCTTACTGGCCAGCAAAATCCCCCCCCTTCCACTCGGGTTGGGCTGGCACCCAGCTACAGAGTCCTTGGGGCCTGTTCCCACCACAGCGGTCCCCAGGACCCCAACTTCTACCTTTGGGACACACGCCTCTGTGCACCCCAGGGCAGGCCCGGCCCCCTGCTGACCTGCAACTTTTTGGCAGTCAGCAGCTATGGTGGCCTCCTTGCTACAAGGTGGTACATCCCCCTCCCCCGGGGAGATGATTACGGGACAGGAGCTAGCTTTATCCAGCTCCTCCCTCTTGAACTTCCCTGGAGCCCCGGGGCCATAGGAACCGGCCACAACCAGCCCTGCCCCCGAAGCTGCATCCTTTACTGCTGCAGAGGAATCTAAGAGACACTCTCCTATTCCCCCAGCAGTTGCTGTGACTTCACCCCCCCCTCTGGGGCTTTTAGCACAAGATTCCTTCTCACTGCTAACCAACCCTGGGACAGATTCTGCCACACTAAAGAAATCATTCCCCAGTAGAAACGGTGCAAAGTTGTGTGCCACCGTTGCAACAGTCAGCTCAGCCTGCAAATCCTGAGTTTGCATGTGTACTTTAGCTAAAGGTGCAAGGACTTTGTAACCCCCTACCAGCTCTAATTCTGCCATTTTACCTGGCAACAAATCCTTTTCCTGGATCAGGTCCCTCCTGACCACAGAAATCTCAGCACCCGTGTCCCTTAATCCAAGAAGCATTTGACCATTTAATCTAACAGCATGCATATGCTCATTGCTTGGTTGTGTGGAAGCAAGCTTTACAAATCCCGTGTGGAAAGAGGCCACAGCCTGGCTCTGAGAAGCCCCAGCTTCATGTGTTACTTGTTGCCTGCTTCCACTCAGCAAGGGACACTTATTCCTCAGGTGCTCAGTGGACTTACAATGATAGCACCTCTTGGGCTCCTCTGCTTGCACAGGAAATTTGGGACGAGTACCAGGGGAATGGGGAGGTGACCGCCCAGCCTCCTTTTTCCCAGACCCAGGGGTAAAACGGTGATTCTGCTTTCCCCCAACCTTATACCCCTCCGCCAGTGGTTTATGTTTGATCGCAGCTTGTGCTTGTTCATAAGAGTCAGCATACTCAGCTAATTCACCCACTGCATTTACCTTTTTGTCCCACAAATACTGTTTTACCTCATCACTGCACATACTCAGGAAGTGTTCCTGAGTAACCAGATCACACATCCCTTCAAAGCTGGTAATGCCTCTCTCCCGCACCCATTTATCTACCAAATCTCTCATTTCATTGGCATAAGCCACATTACTTAATCCAGATCCCCTCTTAAGGTTCCTGAATTTAACCCTGTAGGTTTCAGGTGTAACCTGAAACTGTTTCAAAACCAGTTCCTTAAATTTACCATAGTTTGAAGCATCATCAATAGGCATCTTTTTGAATATGTCCAGAGCTCTGCCAGTCAATTTTGCTATCAATGTGGTCATCTTCTGATCTTCAGGGATGGCATGGAGGGTGCACAGTCTCTCAAAGGTGATGAAATATTCGGCGATATCGCTGGACT
>NW_020679580.1:3391-4554 GCF_002925995.2 Terrapene triunguis | reverse complement strand
GTCATACTGTGGACATAGTCGCTCCCATTTGTGGATTTTTGGGGAAGTGGAGCCAGCAGGGGGAGGGTTTTGTCTCCTCGACTCCATAACAGTCAGTTCATGTTTCTGGGCCTCCCTCTGGGCCTCCATAGCCCTTTCCTGGGCAGCTGCCTCTGCCTCCGCCCTCGCTGCCTCCACCTCCATAGCTCTCTTGTGGGCAGCTGCCTCTGCCTCCATAGCTCTCTTGTGGGCAGCCTCTTCCCTTGCATGTTCTGCCTCCGCTCTCGCTGCCGCCCTCGCTGCCTCCGCCTCCATAGCTCTCTTGTGGGCAGCCTCTTCCCTTGCATGTTCTGCCTCCCTGGCACTAATTTCTAATTGTCTTAGTTCCAACTGTCTCTTATGTTCATTTTCTTTCTCTTTTGCTACCAGCCTGGCCAGCTTTAGTTTATTAGCAGCGTCACTAGTACTCATTGTCCTGCTTTCTTGTGCTGGGCTACAACCTCTCTGCAGTTCACTGAAACTGAGGTCACTAGTACTCATTTTCCTGCCTTCTTCTGATCTTCCGCCTTACTTATTTTGCTTCCTTTTCTGTCCCTACTTCCCTTGCCCGAAATAAGCAAACAGAAAATAACAAACCAGTAACCACTTTGTCTGTTCTCCAGCCACCACACTTAAAACTCACTTAAAATCTCTACCAGTATCTCAAAGCAATCAGCTGTGCACAGATCCTGCTCGACTACGCCACTGTGACGGGTTGGATCACAGAAACCCCCTTGGGAGCTGCCACCCAATGTGCCAAGACTACCCCTGCTTCTGTTTTGCCTGCCAGCTCAGGACTCCAGCACCCCGTCTTGCTGAATTAGACACTCCAGTCCACTTCAACACAGACCCAGGGTCTGAATCACTTGTCCCAATGCTGCAAGTTTACCCAAAAACAGCTCACAGGAGTGTGCTTGTCTTTAGCACTCAGATGCCCAACTCCCAATGGGGTCTAAACCCAGATAAATCCGTTTTACCCTGCATAAAGCTTATGCAGGGCAAACTCATAAATTGTTCGCCCTCTATAACACTGATAGAGAGATATGCACAGCTGTTTGCTCCCCCAGGTATTAATACATACTCTGAGTAAATTACTAAATAAAAAGTGATTTTATTAAATACAGACAGTAGGATTTAAGTGGTTC
>NW_020679580.1:2863-3381 GCF_002925995.2 Terrapene triunguis | reverse complement strand
AAGTAGTAACAGACAGAACAAAGTAAGTCACAAGCAAAATAAAATAAAATGCGCAAATCTATGCCTAATCAAACTAAATACAGATAAGTTCCTCACCAGTTCCAGAATGCTCCCTTTTACAGGCTAATCTCCCTTTAGCCTGGGTCCAGCAATCTCTCACAACCCCTGTAGTTACTCTCTTTTGTTTCAGTTCCCTTCAAGCATCCTGGGGGGGTGGAGAGGCTCCTTCTTTAGCCAGCTGAAGACAAAATGGAGGGGTCTCCCCCAGGGTTAAATAGACTCTCTCTTGTGGGAGGAGACCCCCCTCCTCCCTCCTATGCAAAGTCCAGCTCCAAGATGGAGTTCTGGAGTCACCTGGGCAAGTCACATGTCCCTGCATGACTCAGTCTTTACAGGCTGAAGCCATTGCCCACATGGAATCTTGCATGTCTCCAGGAAGACTTCTTATGTGGATTGGAGCATTCCAAGATGCATTGTTCCCTGATCAGGTACTTAACCTGGCGAATTCCTTCCTAAAG
>NW_020679580.1:0-2853 GCF_002925995.2 Terrapene triunguis | reverse complement strand
ATATATATGTACAAATAGGATGAATAGATATAGTAGACCATAACCTTTACGGAGATATGTTACCTGGCACAGGCAGCACAAAACATATTCCAGTTATGTCATACATACATTTATACGCACCCCCTCCCCATAAAGCCTTATGGGGTACACTGTCACAGCCTCCACTTGTTGACTGCCTAAATCCACAGGATCCTCTGGATATCCCTGAAGGCTCTCTTTACACTGCATCCTGCCCCAACCCCACTTTGGCCTCCATGATAATGTGGCTTCACTTGCTATTCATCTTCTAAATCCGTTTTGGGGTTCCTGGTCCCCAGATGCTTGCAAACAGGTAGGGATGTAGTATTGCTAACAGAATGCAGGCAGCAATATCCGTTAAAGTGGGGGTATCTTGGCATTTAGCCACCAATGCCATGAGGCGGTGTGCCTCAGTTTCCCCTTCTACACAGCAGCATGGGCCCGTTATGCTTTTTCTGCTTTTTACAGGTATGGACTGTAAAGTAACCTGCTGGTGGGGCTGTCTTGTTACCATCCCCAGCATGTATACCAGCTTCTTCCACAAATTAGGTATGTTCCACGTCTTTAAAGGGTTTACCACTAGTGTGAATTCTTTTATTTTACCCCATAGGTGAATTAGCAAAAGACACAAGGTTAACAGCAAATCTACGGTGGACAGGCTTTGTTTACTCAATTTGACTCGTTTAGCCCCTATTGCATTTTCCCAGTTCTCTGTGCCCTCTGGTAGACACTCTGACGCAGATTCTTCTGCCTCTTTGGGGAAGATTTCTAGTTCGGGCATGTGCTCGGGTCTTTGGCCAGGAAAGGGTGTACTATGACCATGCTTGCCCTCGGCCCCTCCCTCTGGAGTTTCTCTGGGCTGGGCCCCACTCCCTTGTGAAGTTTCTCCCATGCAGAGATTTCCCCCCCCCTGCCTTGGAGAGAGAGTTTTATCTCTTGCAAGTGTAGCAAGAACAAGATCTTTCCCTGGGGTGCTCTGGACCCCATTGGGCACCCCACTTTCTGTTTCCAAAGGGTCAGCTGGATGGACCCCCTCATCCCGGAGACCTGACCCCCAGGTTTCCCTTAAAACCTGATCCACGGGAGAGGGGACTGGCCTTTTGAATGCAGACTTTTCACCCTCCTCCTGGGAAAGCCCCTCCCTACAAAAGGTGGGTGGACTCTCTGGCCCCCCCTGACCTTCCATTTGGGCTTTCCTCTTTGGGCTCCCTTCTGGGTCCGACACTCTTGTGTCCCCCAAAAGGGAAGGTGATCCTGCCCCAGCTGTGGACTTGCAGCTACCAGCTACGGCAGACCTCTTACTGGCCAGCAAAATCCCCCCCCTTCCACTCGGGTTGGGCTGGCACCCAGCTACAGAGTCCTTGGGGCCTGTTCCCACCACAGCGGTCCCCAGGACCCCAACTTCTACCTTTGGGACACACGCCTCTGTGCACCCCAGGGCAGGCCCGGCCCCCTGCTGACCTGCAACTTTTTGGCAGTCAGCAGCTATGGTGGCCTCCTTGCTACAAGGTGGTACATCCCCCTCCCCCGGGGAGATGATTACGGGACAGGAGCTAGCTTTATCCAGCTCCTCCCTCTTGAACTTCCCTGGAGCCCCGGGGCCATAGGAACCGGCCACAACCAGCCCTGCCCCCGAAGCTGCATCCTTTACTGCTGCAGAGGAATCTAAGAGACACTCTCCTATTCCCCCAGCAGTTGCTGTGACTTCACCCCCCCCTCTGGGGCTTTTAGCACAAGATTCCTTCTCACTGCTAACCAACCCTGGGACAGATTCTGCCACACTAAAGAAATCATTCCCCAGTAGAAACGGTGCAAAGTTGTGTGCCACCGTTGCAACAGTCAGCTCAGCCTGCAAATCCTGAGTTTGCATGTGTACTTTAGCTAAAGGTGCAAGGACTTTGTAACCCCCTACCAGCTCTAATTCTGCCATTTTACCTGGCAACAAATCCTTTTCCTGGATCAGGTCCCTCCTGACCACAGAAATCTCAGCACCCGTGTCCCTTAATCCAAGAAGCATTTGACCATTTAATCTAACAGCATGCATATGCTCATTGCTTGGTTGTGTGGAAGCAAGCTTTACAAATCCCGTGTGGAAAGAGGCCACAGCCTGGCTCTGAGAAGCCCCAGCTTCATGTGTTACTTGTTGCCTGCTTCCACTCAGCAAGGGACACTTATTCCTCAGGTGCTCAGTGGACTTACAATGATAGCACCTCTTGGGCTCCTCTGCTTGCACAGGAAATTTGGGACGAGTACCAGGGGAATGGGGAGGTGACCGCCCAGCCTCCTTTTTCCCAGACCCAGGGGTAAAACGGTGATTCTGCTTTCCCCCAACCTTATACCCCTCCGCCAGTGGTTTATGTTTGATCGCAGCTTGTGCTTGTTCATAAGAGTCAGCATACTCAGCTAATTCACCCACTGCATTTACCTTTTTGTCCCACAAATACTGTTTTACCTCATCACTGCACATACTCAGGAAGTGTTCCTGAGTAACCAGATCACACATCCCTTCAAAGCTGGTAATGCCTCTCTCCCGCACCCATTTATCTACCAAATCTCTCATTTCATTGGCATAAGCCACATTACTTAATCCAGATCCCCTCTTAAGGTTCCTGAATTTAACCCTGTAGGTTTCAGGTGTAACCTGAAACTGTTTCAAAACCAGTTCCTTAAATTTACCATAGTTTGAAGCATCATCAATAGGCATCTTTTTGAATATGTCCAGAGCTCTGCCAGTCAATTTTGCTATCAATGTGGTCATCTTCTGATCTTCAGGGATGGCATGGAGGGTGCACAGTCTCTCAAAGGTGATGAAATATTCGGCGATATCGCTGGACT
>NW_020679579.1:0-2766 GCF_002925995.2 Terrapene triunguis | reverse complement strand
AGCAGCTCTTATGGCAGACCCACCATATACGCTATTTTTCAAAGACATGGTTACCCTCAGGTTACACCCCAATTTTCTTCCTAAGGTACACTCGTCGTTCCACATTAATGAGCCGATACACTTACCGACCTTTTTCCCGAAGCCACATGCGAACTCGTTCGAAGCCTCAGTGCATACACTAGATGTATGCAGGGCCTTGTCCTTCTATTTGGATAGAACCAAACCTTTTAGAAATTCTTCCAGACTTTTTGTCTCCATCGCGGAGCGCTCCAAAGGTACGCCTATTTCTACCCAGAGACTTTCAAACTGGATTTCTCAGTGCATCCGGTTGTGCTATCAGATGAAGAAAGTTACACCTCCAGACGGCATCAGAACACACTCCACTAGATCTCTGGCTGCCTCTGTAGCATTCTTACGCAAAGTTCCCCTGGCTGATATCTGTAAAGCAGCCACCTGGTCCTCTGAGCACACATTTGTTAAACACTATGCCCTTACTCAAGGCCCTCTATCTGATATACGTTTGGGCAGGGCTGTACTATCTACGGCGTTTCTATCATATCCGAAGTCCCTACCTCCTTAAGATACACGGCTTTTAAGTCACCTGGAGTGGAGCACCCACAGGGACATCTCTCGAAGAAGAAGAGGAGGTTACTCACCCTGTGCAGTAACTGACGTTCTTCGAGATGAGTGTCCCTGTGGGTGCTCCACTCCAGGTGTTGGTGCGTCCCTGCGCCTTCGCTCAGAGGTTTTTCGTAGCAGTACTCGTACTGGCCACGCATGCGCAGAGGCTGCCCCCCGCCTAGTCTAGGATAATAGTACGCATGCGTGGCCAATCTCCTCAGTTCCTTCTCTACAACGGAGGCTACCCCAACTCCGAAGTAGAGGGGAGGAGGGTGGGTAGTGGAGCACCCACAGGGACACTCATCTCGAAGAACGTCAGTTACTGCACAGGGTGAGTAACCTCCTCTTCTTCGAGAGAGATGGCCGTGTGGGTGCTCCACTCCAGGTGACTTAAAAGCCGTGTATCTTAAGGAGGTAGGGACTTCGGATCTGATAGGAACGCTGTAGATAGCACAGCCCTGCCCAAACGTATATCAGATAGAGGGCCTTCAGTAAGGGCATAGTGTTTAACAAATGTGTGCTCAGAGGACCAGGTGGCTGCTTTACAGATATCAGCCAGGGGAACTTTGCGTAAGAATGCTACAGAGGCAGCCAGAGATCTAGTGGAGTGCGTTCTGATGCCGTCTGGAGGTGTAACTTTCTTCTTCTGATAGCACAACCGGATGCACTGAGAAATCCAGTTTGAAAGTCTCTGGGTAGAAATAGGCGTACCTTTGGAGCGCTCCGCGATGGAGACAAAAAGTCTGGAAGAATTTCTAAAAGGTTTGGTTCTATCCAAATAGAATCATAGAATCATAGAATATCAGGGTTGGAAGGGACCTCAGGAGGTCATCTAGTCCAACCCCCTGCTCAAAGCAGGACCAATTCCCAACTAAATCATCCCAGCCAGGGCTTTGTCAAGCCGGGCCTTAAAAACCTCCAAGGAAGGAGACTCCACCACCTCCCTAGGTAACGCATTCCAGTGCTTCACCACTCTCCTAGTGAAATAGTGTTTCCTAATATCCAACCTAGACCTCTCCCACTGCAACTTGAGACCATTGCTCCTTGTTCTGTCATCTGCCACCACTGAGAACAGCCGAGCTCCATCCTCTTTGGAACCCCCCTTCAGGTAGTTGAAGGCTGCTATCAAATCCCCCCTCATTCTTCTCTTCTGGAAACTAAACAATCCCAGTTCCCTCAGCCTCTCCTCATAAGTCATGCGCTCCAGACCCCTAATCATTTTTGTTGCCCTCCGCTGGACTCTTTCCAATTTTTCCACATCCTTCTTGTAGTGTGGGGCCCAAAACTGGACACAGTACTCTAGATGAGGCCTCACCAATGTCGAATAAAGGGGAACGATCATGTCCCTCGATCTGCTGGCAATGCCCCTACTTATACAGCCCAAAATGCCGTTAGCCTTCTTGGCAACAAGAGCACACTGTTGACTCATATCCAGCTTCTCGTCCACTGTGACCCCTAGGTCCTTTTCTGCAGAACTGCTACCTAGCCATTCGGTCCCTAGTCTGTAGCTGTGCATAGGATTCTTCCGTCCTAAGTGCAGGACTCTGCACTTGTCCTTGTTGAACCTCATCAGGTTTCTTTTGGCCCAATCCTCTAATTTGTCTAGGTCCCTCTGTATCTGATCCCTACCCTCTAGTGTATCTACCACGCCTCCTAGTTTAGTGTCATCAGCAAACTTGCTGAGAGTGCAGTCCACACCATCCTCCAGATCATTAATAAAGATATTAAACAAAACCGGCCCCAGGACCGACCCTTGGGGCACTCCGCTTGAAACCGGCTGCCAACTAGACATGGAGCCGTTGATCACGACCCGTTGAGCTCGACGATCTAGCCAGCTTTCTATCCACCTTACAGTCCATTCATCCAGCCCATACTTCTTTAACTTGGCAGCAAGAATACTGTGGGAGACTGTATCAAAAGCTTTGCTAAAGTCAAGGAATAACACAATAATAGAAGGACAAGGCCCTGCGTACATCTAGTGTATGCACTGAGGCTTCGAACGAGTTCGCATGTGGCTTCAGGAAAAAGGTCGGTAAGTGTATCGGCTCATTAATGTGGAATGACGAGTGTACCTTAGGAAGAAAATTGGGGTGTAACCTGAGGGTAACCTTGTCTTTGAAAAATAGCGTATATGGTGGGTCTGCC
>NW_020679578.1:0-1878 GCF_002925995.2 Terrapene triunguis | reverse complement strand
ATGCCAAGGTGCCTAACTCGCGGAGCCGTTCTCGGAGATGGAGGATGTATTGGATGGATCCTCGGACCTGGGTCTCTTGTTCTTCCCATGTTTCTTTCAAGAGGTCTAAGATCCCCCTGGGGTCTCCGCCCATAGAGGAGTTCAAATGGGGAGAAGCCTGTTGACGCCTGTGGTACCTCTCTTATGGCAAAAAGGAGCGCAGGCAGTAGCTTATCCCAGTGTTGGGGGTCATCTTCCACAAACTTCCTCAACATGGATTTCAGGGTTCCATTGAACCCCTTGACTAACCCGTCCGTCTGTGGGTGATAAACTGAGGTCTTCAGTGCGCGAATGTTTAACAGCCAGCACAATTCTGCCATCAGCCTAGAGGTTACGTTGGTCCCCTGGTCCGTCAACATCTCTCAGTGCAGCCCGACCCGGGCAAAGATATGCAGGAGCTCATTGGCAATGATGGGCGCCGTGGCGGCCCGGAGGGTCACGGCCTCTGGGTATCTTGTGGCATAGTCAACCACCACCAGGATATATTTATGTCCGGAGCTGCTCCTGTCCAAGGGCCCCACCAAGTCCAGGCCAATCCGCTCGAATGGTGTTCCGACCACCGGCAGAGGCACGAGGGGCACTTTCGGGACCCCTTTCGGGCCGGCCTTCTGGCACTCGGGGCATGAGGCGCAGTAGTCCCGTACTTCCTGATGGATGCCCGGCCAGAAGAACCTCTGGGCCACCCGTTGTAGGGTCTTCTCCCTCCCCAGATGTCCCGCCCAGGGTACGGAGTGGGCCAAGTGGAGCAGGTCCCACCGGAACCACCGTGGGACCAACAGCTGGCGTAGTTCTTCCTGCCTTTGGGGTTCCTGGACCACCTGATAGAGTAGGTCATTATGGATCTTGAAGCAGGGTCCTTGCTGCGGGCGTCCGGGTGGGTCTTCTTCCCCAGGGGCGCCCGTCGCCTGCTCCCAGGCCCGACCGAGGGTGGTGTCCCCCCTTTGCTCTTCTAGAAAATCGGTGTTGATCTCCAGCCATCTCTGGCCCTCCTCTGTCCGGGTTTCAGTGTGGGGTCGGCCCTCTTCGTCTACCCCACGATTCCCCGAAGAGCCCTCTAGGGGGTTGTCCGGTGGGGTCTGGCCTAAGAGTCCTGCTTTTTGGCTCGGCTACCTCTTGTCTTCGCCGGTAGGACACTCCACTCTTGTAAGGGTGTGGCAAAGCCCGGCCAGTCGCGTCCCAGTACCACCGGGTAAGCTAATTTTGGGGCCACCCCCACTAGGCACCGCCCTCCCTGTCGTGCTGTCTCGAGCTGTACCCAGACGGTGGGGTAGGGTTTCACGTCACCATGGATACACTGCAGGTGTATGGGGGTCCCCACGGGCCCGGTAGGTTCTACCAGCCCTGCCCGGATGATGGTCTCGCTACATCCGGAGTCTACCAGTGCCATGGTGGGTGTCCCATCCACTTTCACTGGTACAAGAGTCTTGCCCGGTCCCACCTCCGGGCCCGCTGCCCCGCGGTCCAAACCTGCCCGTAATTACAGTCCATATATGGGCAGTCCCTCCAGAAATGCCCTATCTATCCACACTCATAACACCTCTCCCTCTTACTTCCTTCGGGTGGGGCATTCTGGGGGACACTCTGCGGGGCACGCTGCCTCCCCGGCGAATCGCCTAGGCTTTGCGTGAGATTCCCCCCTGGAGGCCCCCTTGCGATACGGGGCGGTGTGGTTGCTGAGGGCTGGGGATGGACACAGGGTTTCCCCACGTCCCCCTTGCGGGGTCCCAGTGCTGGGGCCACGTTCAGTTCACCCTGTGTCCCTCCTTTGGAGGCGGTCTTCGGTTCTCCCTCGGCAGCCAGGTAATCCTCCATCAGGGAGGTTGCTTCTGCGAGGGTCTT
>NW_020679577.1:0-1896 GCF_002925995.2 Terrapene triunguis | reverse complement strand
ATAGACGGAACCCATATCCCTATCTTGGCACCGGAGCACCAAGCCACCGAGTACATAAACCGCAAGGGGTACTTTTCAATGCTGCTGCAAGCCCTGGTGGATCACAAGGGACGTTTCACCAACATCAACGTGGGCTGGCCGGGAAGGGTACATGATGCTCGCGTCTTCAGGCAGTCTGCTCTGTTTCGAAAGCTGGAGGAAGGGACTTTCTTCCCGGACCAGAAAATAACCGTTGGGGATGTTGAAATGCCTATCGTGATCCTTGGGGACCCAGCCTACCCCTTAATGCCATGCCTCATGAAGCCGTACACAGGCAGCCTGGACAGGAGTCAGGACCTGTTCAACTACAGGCTGAGCAAGTGCCGAATGGTGGTGGAATGTGCATTTGGGCGTTTAAAAGCGCGCTGGCGCAGCTTACTGACTCGCTCAGACCTTAGCGAAAAGAATATCCCCATTGTTATTGCTGTTTGCTGTGCGCTCCACAATATCTGTGAGAGTAAGGGGGAGACATTTATGGCGGGGTGGGAGGTTGCGGCAAATCGCCTGGCCGCTGATTACGCGCAGCCAGACACCAGGGCGGTTAGAGGAGCACAGCATGGCGCGGTGCGCATCAGAGAAGCTTTGAAAACGAGTTTTGTGACTGCCCAGGCTATGGTGTGAAACTTCTGTTTGTTTCTCCTTGATGAACCCTCCGCCCCTCCCCTCCCCACCCAGTTAACTCTACTTCCCTGTAAACCAACCACCCCACCCTCCCCCCTGCGAGCACCACTTGCAGAGGCAATAAAGTCATTGTTACTTCACGTTCATGCATTCTTTATTAATTCATCACACAACTAGGGGGATAATTGCAAAGGTAGCCCGGGATGGGTGGGGGAGGAGGGAAGGAAAAGGACACACTGCAGTTTAAAACTTTAACTCTTATTGAAGGCCAGCCTTCTGATGCTAGGGCAATCACCTGGGGTGGAGTGACTGGGTGGCCGGAGGCCCCCCCACCGTGTTCTTGGGCGTCTGGGTGAGGAGGCTATGGAACTTGGGGAGGAGGGCTGTTGGTTACACAGGGGCTGTAGCGGCGGTCTCTGCTCCCGCTGCCTTTCCTGCAGCTCAACCATACGCTGGAGCATATCAGTTTGATGCTCCAGCAGCCGGAGCATCGACTCTTGCCTTCTGTCTGCAAGCTGACGCCACCTATCATCTTCAGCCCGCAACTTGCTCTGTTCATCCCGCGATTCAGCACCCCACCTCTCCTCTCGTTCATATTGGGCTTTTCTATAATCAGTCATTGACTGCCTCCACGCATTCTGTTGTGCTCTGTCAGCGTGGGAGGCAGTCTGTAGTTCTGTAAACATGTCATCACGTGTCCTTCGCTTCCTCTTCCTAATCTTCACTAGCCTCTGTGAAGGAGAAAGATTTGCAGCTGGTGGAGGAGAAGGGAGAGGTGGTTAAAAAAGACACATTTTAGAGAACAATGGGTACACTCTTTCACGTTAAATTTTGCTGTTCACATTACATAGCACATGTGCTTTCGTTACAAGGTCGCATTTTTCCTTTTATATTGAGGGCCTGCCGGTTTGGTGTGAGAGATCACTCACGCAGTGCCAGGCCACAGATTTCAGCTTGCAGGCAGCCATGGTAAGACACAGTCTTTTGGCTTTTTTAACCTTCTTAACATGTGGGAATGGTTTCAAACAGTAGTGCTCTCATTTCCCATACCAAGCACCCGTTGGGTTGGCCATTTAAAATGGGTTTGCAATGTAAAAGGAGGGGCTGCGGTTTCAGGGTTAACATGCAGCACAAACCCAACTAATTCCCCTCCCCCACACCCAATTCTCTGGGATGATCACTTCACCCCTCCCCCCACCGCGTGGCTAACAGCGGGGAATATTTCTGTTCAGCAGA
>NW_020679576.1:0-2820 GCF_002925995.2 Terrapene triunguis | reverse complement strand
GTCTGTTAGTCTATAAGGTGCCACAGGACTCTTTGCTGCTTCCCTGAGAAGTGGTAGCTAGATTGAGGGAAGAATTCTTCTGTTGAGCTCATGGTGTCTACACAGGGATTAGATTGATATAACTATATCTCTCAGAGGTTGGATTTTTTCTGCTGATTCAAAAAAAGGCAAATGCAATGTTAGATTGTATTAGTGGAGGCATAGCGTGCAAGTCACAGTAGGAAATAGTACCACTCTATTCAGCACTGGTTAGTCCTCAGTTAGAGTGGTGAGTCCAATTTTGGTCACTGCTGTATAGAAAGGATGTAGATTACCTGGAGAGGATCCAGAGGCCAGTGAAAAAGATGATCAAAGAGAGGAAATACAAGCTATATGAACAAAGGCTGAAGGAACCAGGCATGTTTAATTTTAAAAAGATGAGATTAAGCAGGGGTCATGATAACAGTCTTCAAATAGTTGGAAGGCTGCCATAAAAAGCTGGAGGAAAGTTGTCCTATTTTGCTGCAGAGAGAAGGAGAAGAGGCAATGGGTTCAAACTACAGCACATCAGATTTAGATGAAATAGCAGAAAAAATTTCCTTCCTGTAAGAATAGGAGAACAATTGAACAGATGCCTAGGGAGGTCATGGAAGTTCCTTCGCTGGAGGTGTTCTAAAGGAGAAGGGAAAGTCATCTGTCTGGGATTGTTTAGTCATAATAAATCTTGCATCAGGGCAGGCGGTTAGACTAGATGACCCTTGTGGTTCCTTCTCATCCTACAGCTCTATGATTTTACAATGTAATCTCCTAGTGCCTTCTGACCTTGAACCTTATGAATCTATCAATAAAGAAAGGAGATCAGGCAATAATATTTACTGTGACTCATAACACGGACCAGGAAACATTCAATTACAGTGAAAGTCTGAACATATAACAGCGAGAAAAGAAAATTGTTAATAGAATCAATATTTAGCCTGTGGAACTCATTGCCACTGACATTATTGGATAAAAGTGTTTAGCTGAATGGGATTCACAAATAGGGAAACTTTGGGGAAAGGAGGAGTCTATACAGGAAGGTTGCACTACACCTGAACCAAAATGGAAACAGATTGCTAGCACTTAAAATTAAAAAGATCATAGAGCAGTTTTTAAATTAAGAGCTCAGGGAAAGCCGACAGGTGCGGAGGAACATGTGGTTCAGACAAAGACATTCCTAAGGGTACGATCTATGAATGGAGATTCTATAAGTCTTAGTGAGGATGAGAAGATGGAAAATGATAAAATACAGGCAGGATCTGATGAGAAACAATCAAATGAAAGCGTCCCTTTCAATTACATCATGTAATGGCAGACAGCTAAAAGGACTCCAGATTTTAAAGTGCTTATATACCAACACTAAAATTCTAAATAATAAAATGGGCAAACTAGAGTGCCTCGTATCACATGAGGATATTGATATAAGAGACATCACAGAAACATGGTGGAATGAGGATAATCAATGGGACAGAGTAATACCAGGGTACAAAATATTTTGGAAGGACAGAACAGGTCATGCTGGTGGGGAAGTGGCACTATATGTAGAATCAAATGAAGTAAAAATCTTAAATGAATCCACATGTTCCATAGAATCTCTATGGATAGAAATTCCAGGTCAAATAATAAGAATATAGCTGTAGGCATATATAACCAACCACCTGACCAGGATTGTAATATTGACTGTGAAATGTTCAGGGAGATTAAACAGGCTACTAAAATAAAATAAAAAAAAAACTAATTAATACTGGGTTATTTCAACTATCCCCATATTGACTGGGTACATCTCACCTGAGGACAGGATGCAGAGAAAAAGGCCAAGATTATAACATGGTTCAATAAAGAACTAGATAAATTCATGAAGGATAGGTCCATCAATGGCTATTAGCCAGGATGGGGAGGTAAGGTGTTCCTAGTCTCTGTTTGCGAGAGGCTGGGAATAAGCAACAAGGAATTGATCATTTCATGATTTCCTGTTCTGTTCATTCACTCTGGGGCATCTGGTACTGGCCACTGTTGGAAGAGAGGATATTAGGCTAGATGGACCTGTGGTCTGACCCAGTCTGGCTATTATTATATTCTTATTTTCTTATGGACTGGCCATTGTACATAGTGATGGTGGCACTACTTTTAGTTAGGGCAGTCTGGCACGTTCAATTTGAAGCCCTTATTTTCAGTTGCCTACAAGTTTGCAAAATTGTCACTGTTTGGACTGAAAAATTCCCATACTGGGTTTCTGCTTCTGGCTGAATTGTTTTTTTGAAAGTTCCAGACATAACAGTTCAGCTGACTTCATTAATGAAGCTAGGAGAAAACTGCTTGCCCATGTTGAAAAATTCATATAATTATTCCAGAGACGAGCGCTATCACCTCCATGCTTTCCAGTGAATTAAAGTCAGGTAACAGCTCCCCTCCCCCTCACTCGTTAACAGCCTAGCCCTGAAATGTAAGAGGAGGAGGAGACACTGTGTGAATTAACACACATCTGGCTCCTGAGGTCTTTTCTCAGTTCTAAGTTCAAGGAGACTTTTGCCTGAGTGGGGCCTGAACAAACTCTGGCCCATGGCCTCCAAATTTGGTCTTGTATTGGACATCTACTCACACCTTTCATGCTGAAGGATCCCCTGTGTCACTGAAATACAGACACCTTGGGGCTGGAGGTCATCAGCTTGGGGTGGAGGGGGCAGCAAAGAGGGACAATTTGGCCAGTGATACTGGAGCAAACTCACCACCTGTGTCCAGAGACCTGGGATGTTTAATAGCTGTGCACAGCGGAAAGGATCACAGACCTAATCTCTATCCCATAAC
>NW_020679575.1:0-16756 GCF_002925995.2 Terrapene triunguis | reverse complement strand
CCAGAAAAGAGTGCTGGCGCATGCACATGTAAGGGGACTGTTGCCCCCTTACTAACACTCAGTGGGGGTGTTTTGGTTGGCTAGCTCCCAGCACTAAAAGGGGAAGGGTCGATGGGAAATCAGGAGCCTGAGACTGACAGTCCCCAGGAACAATGGGGAGAGGCCAATGCTCCAGATCAGCCTGATTGACAGGGTGGGCAGGCTAATCAGGGAGTCAGGAGGCCAGGGGGGTCCCGTCCACCGTGTGTGAGCTGGAATTGCCTGAGTCAGACAGAGTGGGGCCAAGCTAAGGAGAGAGCAGGGGCCCGAGCTAAGCTGCTGGAAGCAGAGCTGCAGCCCCAAAGCCAGAGCACAGCCCAGAGAGAGCAGACCTGCAGCAACCAGAGCCAGAGGGGCCAGACAAGCAGCCCAGGGTGCAGGTCAGAGCTGGGAGCGGAGTCACAGAAGCAGCCTGCAGAGCAGACCTGTCCTGGGAGCAGAGCTGTAGCAACCAGAGCGGCCAGAGAAGCAGCCCAGGGAGCTGAAGGCAGAGCAGCAGCAGCAGCCGTGCTGAGGCAGTGTGGAGCTGGAGCAGTCCAGAGCTGGGTGCGGTGAGCAGCCGGAGAGAGTGAGGGGGACCCTGGGCAGTGGGCCCAGCGCAGGGAGACGCCTCAGCCAAGAGGCTCTGCAGGCCAGACATGGGGGGGATCATAACCCCGATGGGGTGGGGCTGATGCTGGAAAGAAGGGTCCTGCCACCTAGAGCCTGAGAGCGTGTGGCCACCACCCGAGCAAGTGTCCAACCCGCTGCATCTCTGCAGCACAGCCAGGGCCTGAGAAGGAGCCTGGGACCTACAAGGAACAGACTGTGAACTGCCCTGACGTTCCAGAGACACCGTTTGTGATGTTCCCTGCCACAGAGCGGGGTGATGTGTTTTCCTTTAACTTTTCCCATTTTTCCTTATTCTTTTTTTAAATTAATTGTTAATTAAACAACTTGTATTTGCTTTAAATTGTATGAAATGATCAGTGGGTCAGGGAGGTTCCCAGTGCAGAGAGAGCACCCCGGAGTGGGGACACCCTAGCCCCTGTCCTGGGTGACCACAGCAGGGTTGGGGGTCGAGCCCCCCAGGAATCCTGGGCCCAGCCTTGTTGGGGTTACAAGGACTCTGCCAGACAGGAGAGTGCAAGGGGAATCCTTGAGGGCAGGGAGGCCTCTGGGTAAAGGGAGTGGGAGCAAGGACTCAGATCCTTTCGCTAGCCCACTTCACCGGGGTAGTGCAGAAGCCAGGAAAGTTCCCCACAATAGCAGTACCATTCCCCCGCTTACACACACTAGGACTCAGCTTTGCTTGTCTTCCTTCCACCCAGAACCCCTCTTCTTCTCCTGGACTGCAAGTAGCCATCCCTGGGATGCCAAGAGGCAGGCACAGGATTCTACCTCCCAGAAGCCAAACACACTTCCCGAGGCTTTGGCAGAATGAATGGTGGTGCTCTACTATCCTCACTTTGTTGCACAGCTTCTTCCCTGACTTCCTCAGCTTGACTTTCCTCTATTGCCCCATTCCTGTCTTACTTCCTCCTTTTGCAAGTCACGCAAAGGAAGCCAGTAGGAAGTGACGGCCTCTATAGGCCAACCTCCAAGGGCAGAGGAGGCCAAGCCACAAGCCTCCAAAAGCTGACACACCTAACTGCTCTAGGTTCTCCAGACTGATGCCAAAGCGCTTTCTCCACTGATGTCACCACCTTCTGTCATGTGGGGGTTGGAGTTATCTCAGGGATGGGCCAATAGCAGAAGGAGGAGCATCTTCCTGGACAGCAAGGGGATCTGGGAAAAGGAAGCCCGCATGTTTCTGCCTGGTTGAAACAGGGGCCTTTTGCATGTTAGGCAAACGTGATAACCACTACACTACAGAAACCCTCTTACAGTGTTCTGCCCCTCCCTTCAAATTCCATCCACTTCACTGGCACTCGCCCTGGCATGCACCAATGGGCAAACCTAGAGAAAGTGGTGGCAGCTCTTCGATAGGTCAGCTGGTAGAGCAGAGGACTGGAGCCAGTGTT
Source organism: Terrapene triunguis (assembly GCF_002925995.2). Taxonomy (NCBI): domain Eukaryota; kingdom Metazoa; phylum Chordata; order Testudines; family Emydidae; genus Terrapene; species Terrapene triunguis. The sequence continues at coordinate 14,714 of NW_020679575.1, read as the reverse complement.
GAGGAAGTTATCCTTATGTCGCCCTTGTGATTCTTGCTTGAAGGAGAGCTTGTTTTTCTTCCCCTTGCTGACAAAGAGCAAGAGAAGAATGAAAAGTCAGGTGGTCCAACTCGGTGCAGAAGCCCGTGCTGTCTTTTCCTGCTGCATAGCCTGAAATGAGGGACTCGTGGCAGTTAAAGCCACTGCTGCACTGTTAGAAAACATCCCACCCCTGCACAAAAGGGGATAAAAGAGCATGCCAAAGCCTGGGATTGAACCAGGGACCTGTAGATCTTCAGTCTAGCACTCGCCCAACTGAACTACTTCAGCAGCTGCTAGTTACTTTTTGGCCTACTGTTTTTCTGTCTGGAATGTTTTTGTCAGCTGTAGCACAGAAAAAGGACATCATTGCGAGCGGCCCATGAAGGCAAGATTAACTTTTGCCTTCCTTGCTCAGCTTTACTTGCTTCCTCGCCCTATTCCTGCCTTAGTTCCTGGGTTACCTGAAGGTGACAGGAGCCCAGTGGTACGAGGAGGAAGTTGGGCAGCTAGACCCTAGTGGCAAAAGTCCTGCCGCCATTTGCCACCTCACTTTCTTCTCCAGCTTCACATATTGGCCACCAGGGACTGGGTGCCCAGGGGCACAACAGAAGGCGGTGGACAGAGCCACCCTCACCTTGAAGCTCCTGCTCATTAAACCATATCTTCAGTCGATGATGGTCAATGAGAGACCAACATCGCTTGCTATTTTAGCACTTGAAAATGCTATTGGCCAATCTTTGGATCTCCCTAATGCTGCACTTCATTTCATGAGGGCAAAGGTGAGAAAAATGACCTTTGAACTAAAGGACTATGGTTAACATTCTAACGCTGTCTCTTACTGTAACACTATTTAATACTGGTCCACCCTGTGTTGGTGACAGTTTGATTTCTAGATATTAGTACATTTCAGTTACTGTTCAAATTAAAAAGTTTCTATATGCTTAGAGGAAATGAATTTGTTTTATTTGCTTATATATGGCATGAATAAATACAGGTTTACAGATCTTAGCATGCAAATGTATCATCCTATATGACAGAGAAAATCATGCATCCAAATTATGCATCAAAATCATGAAATGAGCTACAAATGCAATGAAAAATAAGATATTCAAAACTTTAACATATGGGGGGCAGGCACCGAAGATGCGTCTTGCCTGGGGTGCCATTTGTTTTAAGGCAGACCCTGTCAGGAAGAACAGGAGTTAGTTTCACATGCCTATTTTCAGGCTGTAATCTGTGTCAACTTGCTCTGTGGAAGGGATTCTGGTAGCCCAGACTTAGGTCCCTGATTTAAGGGGTGGCTGCATGGTTTACAACACTCTGATTTCTCAAACAATCTCTATCTCTCAAAGCCTCAGATCTGCATCCCCATAATACTCCACATTCTATGGAAAGGAGCAGCATCAAGGGTTAGGGATGAGCCATAGGACACTGCATGGGTGGCAGAGGCTTCAGGAGCCCAGAGTGTTTGCCTGTCTGGGGCATTTTAGCTGAGACCTCAGGGACACATTGTGAGGCAGAATCCCAGGCATCTATATGAAAAGAGCATAAGGATAAGAACGGCCATAGTGGGTCCATCTAGCCTAGTATCCTGTCTTCCCATAGTGGCCAAAGCCAGGTGCTTCAGAAGGAATGAACAGAACAGGTAATCATCAAGTGATCTATCCCCTGTCACCCATTCCCACCTCCTGGCAAACAGATGCTAGGGACACTGTCCCTATCCATCCTGGCTCATAGCCTATCATCCATGAATTGATTTAGCTCATTTTTTTTGAACTCTGTTATAGTCTTGGCCTTCACAACTTCCTCTGGCAAGAAATTCCACCGGTTGACTGTGCGTTGTGTGAAAAAATACTTTGTTTTGTTTGTTTTAAACATGCTGCCTATTAATTTCATTTGGTGATTCCTGGTCCTTGTGTTATGAGACGGAATAAGTAACACTTCCTTATTTACTTTCTCCACACCAGTCATGATTTTCTAGACCGCTATCATATCCCCACTTAGTCATCTTTTTTCCAAGCTGAAAAGTCCCAGTCTTATTATTCTCTCCTCATATGGCAGACACTCCATACCCCTTTTCTGAACCTTTTCCAATTTCAATACATCTTTTCTAAGATGGGGTGACCATATCTGCATACAGCATTCAAGATGTGGGCATACCATGGATTTATAGTGGCAATAAGACTTTCTGTCTTATTATCTATCCCTTTCTTAATGATTCCCAACATTGTTTGGTTTTTTGACTGCCACTGCACATTGAGTGGATGTTTTCAGAGAACTATCCACAGTGACTCCAAGATCTCTCACTTGAGTTGCAACAGCTATTTTACATCCCATCATTTTATATGTATAGTTGGGATTATGTTTTCCAATGTGCATCACTTTGCATTTATCAACATTGAATTTCATCTCCCATTTTGTTGCCCTTTCACCCAGTTTTGTGAAAACTCTTTTTAACTCCTCACAGTCTGCTTTGGACTTAAGTCTCCCGAGTAGTTTTGGATCATCTGCAAATTTTGTCACCTCACTTTTTAGCAGATCGTTTATGAATATGTTGAATAGTACTGGTCCCAGTACAGACAGCACTGTTTACCTGTTTCCATCCTCAAAACTGACTGTTTATTCCTACCCTTTGTTTCCTATCTTTTAACCAGTTATTGATCCATGTGAGGACCTTCCAGAGGTGAAAGTAAGCCGGTACATTCCGGTATGGCGTACCGGCAAGAGCTGGTACACTGTGCCGGACCGGACCGGCTTCCCCAGGCTGGTGATTTAAAGGGCCCAGGGCTCCCTGCAGTGGCCTGAGCCCCGGGCCCTTTAAATCACCTCCCAAGCCCCACTGCTGGAGTGAAGCAAATCACTCCCATGGAATGCTGCTCTCTCCCGCTCTATGAACACAGAGCAGGGGCGGCAGAAGCTTCCTTACAGTGTGGGGGGGCACCATTGTCTGAACTGTGGTGCTTCCATGACACCCCTTCCCCAAGGACCCACACTCACACCACCTCTCCCCCCGAGGCCACACCCACAGAACGCCTCTTCCCCCCCAAGACTCCACCCTTTCCCTAACAGCTGGTAAAGAGTGGGGGGGCCATGGCCCTTTAAACCCCCGTTCCAGCACCCCTGACACATAGCTAAGCAGGCAGCTGTGTGTGTGTGTGTGTATATGTGATGGAGACTGCTGTGCTGAACTGAGCCAGTGAGGGAAGTGGGGGCTGATGTCGGGGCTGTCCCCCTCCCCCTGCCTCAGGACTGGTTGCTTCCAGCAGCTGTCTGAACTTAGAGACAGTCTGCCGACACACTCACTCTTCCGCAACACACACACTGTCTCTCCCCATACACAAACAGTCTCTACCGCGCCACGCACATTGCAGTTGAAAAGCAGCTGGCAATCTAGTAGGATGCCCACGGAACAATGGGATAGAGAAACCTGCATCGTGTGATGCTGTACCGGCCCATGAGACATTGCAAATCCTTCCCAAAACACCCTGCGACCAGTTGCACAGTGGGATAGCTACCCACAGTGCACTGCTCTCTGTGGCGATCCAAGAGCTGCTAGCATGGATGCGCTCTGGTGACACAAGGGGCATAGTGTGGACATGCAACAGCTATTTAATTAAAACACTTTAACTAAAGCAGCATAACTCTGTGGTGTAGACATAGCCTGAGAGTGAAACAAGACCCAGCCCCCATTGAATCTAAAAAGCCACAACTTCCTCCGTAGTTGGCAAAATTCAAACCTGAGAAGGGGAACCCCAATGGATTGCTAGTCTATCGCCTTAACCACTCAGCCACAACTACTTGCTTGATCCATGTTTCTCACTACACTCTAGTTCTGTTCTCACTGAGTGATCAATTCCAATTGTTTCCTCAGACCAGCTTCCACAGCACACTCACTGCTGTGCCATTGTGTAAGTGTGTCCATGGCTGAACTGCAAGAATTCCTGCTCATTTCCCTTCTGGCTGGAGCATGATGAGAGTGTGTTTTTGGTTAATGACGTTGCTGTAGATTGTTGTCCATTTCCTGTCTTGATAATTCAGACAGTCCCTTTCCCGTCATATCCCCAGTACTTCAGTGATTGCAATAGCAGGGGCAGGTTTTCTCTGGGGCACTGAGCTTTGCCAGGGGGTTGGTGGCTCCTTTCTTTCCTCACCCTGGAGTAAACTCAGCTTTTTATTCCATCCTTGATGTTTCATGGAATAACAGCAGCAGCATGAAGAAAGAGGTGGGTAGGGCGGGTCTCAGGGGAGGGGTCAGAGAGGTGTGGGTGGTGGGCAGGTCAGGGGAGGGGGCAGAGAGGTGCAAGCGGCGGGGAGGGTGGGGCTCAGGGGAGGGGGTAGAGAGGTGCGAGCGGTGGGCAGGGCAGGTCTCAGGGGAGTGGCAGAGAGGTGTGAGCAGTGGGCAGGGTGAGTCTCAGGGGAGGGGCAGAGAGGTGTGGGTGGTGGGAAGATCTTAGGGTAGGGAGTGGAGAGGCACAAGCAGGAGGCGAGGAGGCCTTGGGGGAGGAGAGGAGCGAGTGAAAGGCAGACCAGCAGGCCTCAGCCAAAGAGGAAGAGCGGGGGTGGGAAGTGGCCAAACAGGAGCGAGGGGGGAGCACAGGTGGAATTTGGGAAGGAATTTTCCTCCAGGGTAGATTGGCAGAGGCCCTGGAGGTTTTTCGTCTTCCTCCGCAGCATGGGGCAGGGGTCACAAGCTGGAGGATTCTCTGCGACTTGAAGTCTTTAAATCACGATCTGGAGACTTCAACAGCTGAGTTAAGGGAAAGTGAGTGGGTCAGCTTTTGTGGCCTGCATCATGCGGGAGGTCAGACTAGATGACCATAATGGTCCCTTCTGACCTTAAAGTCTATGAGTCTATGAGGTGGGGCCTCAGAGGGAGGAGAACGAGCGAAGGGGGTGGAGTGGGGGAGCAGCGTCATGCCCAATGCCCCCCCACACACTTCTAGGGAGCTTCCAGCGCTTGCGCCCAGCCTCCCCAAATGCAAGAGTCACGGGCCATCTATTCTTTGCGTCTTCACTAACCCAGCACCTCCCCAAGCTATGTTGGTGAGCAAAGCCCTCCTGTTGACAAAGCCCTATCTACACCAGGGTTAGGTTGATATATCTGCATTGCTTAGGGAGGTAAATTTTTTACACACCTGAGTAATGTAGTTACACCGACCCAATTTTGTAGTGTAGACCTGTCCAAAGAATCACACACAGACGTTGGGAGCAAAACTTCACCTGCTCCTCTGCTTTACAGAATCCAAACACAAGCAATGCTTGTCAGGCCCAGATGGAGGTTGGCAGAGAGTCAGATGTGGGCAGACACGATCCCTTCAGCAGCTGTGGGCACCATGGCTTAGCTGGCTAAAGCCCCTGTTTCATAAACAGGAGATCCTGGCTTTAACTCCCAGTGGTGCCTTGTTGAGATGCTTTTGGGGCACCTGGCGTTGGCTACTGTCAGAAAACAAGATTCAGAGCTAGATGGACCTTTGGTCTAGCCCAGTGTGATTTTTCTTATGGTTTAAATAACACTCACAGGCACTGATAATAGAGTTACTGAAACTTTAGGTGGCAAGAGCTGATAGGTCAGTGGTCCAGTCCCCTTGCAGATGGCCCCCTCCCTCTGGGACAAGGGCAGGTCTGAGCTATCACACCAAATGCTTCATTGTGGCTTCCAGAATCTGTGGGTGGCTCATTTAGTTTATGCGGAGGGTTGAGTCCTGCTAAGTGCACCGTGTATGAGAATGAAAATCCTAAACCACCCTATGAAATAACGAAAAGCAGCAGGCCATGTTTTTGTCACTACCCCAAAGCAGACAGATCAATGGAGAACTGCTATTGAGTCCAGGGTAATACGTAACTGCGGTTTTACCGTTTCCACTTGCTAAACTCCCTCCCAATCTTCTGGACTCCTAGAGCAGGGTACTGAGCCTGAGCTGAAACACGTACACTGCAACTTTACAGCCCAAGCCACATGGCCCTGATTAATGTGACACAGGCCAGGTGTGGGTGTTTCATTGCACTGTAGACGTATCCTAACATTATGTCTATGATGCAATTAAAACACCCAAGGCACCTGTCTCAAAGCCAAGGTCAGCTGACTCAGGCTTATGGGGCTTGGGTTGCAAGACTATAAAATTACAGTGCAGACATATGGACTTGAGCCCAACCTCTGAGACCCCATGAGGGGTGAGAGTTTCTGAACCCAGGCTTCAGCGTGAACACAAATATCTGCACCAGTTTTTAACCCCATAGCTTTAGCTCCATGAGCCCATGTCAGATGACCCAGGCCAGCCATGCTGCAATCTTGATCCCAGGAGAGATGTACTCTAAGGGTATGTCTCCATTGCAATGTAAGCCCAGGTGTGGCACACTATGCTCAAAGCAACACCTGGAAGCCCCATATTCATCACTGTCATATAATGATTATATGGTTTGTACAAAGTCTGCCTTGTGAGGTATCATTTCAAAAGTCTTGAGCACTTGAACATTAATGTCTTCTTGCATTCTATGCGGTAGCATTGTCTGGGAAGTTATGAAGTTTTGCTCTGTGTGCCTTACTGAAATATGTTATGCGGTTGGGAAATGCCCACCACCAGCCTTTCAGGTGCAACAATGGAGGAGCCAGACTCGCTGCTAGCCCATTAAAGGTATCCACACTCCCAAGGACTATCCCAGGAACTGTATACAATGCAGACTTCTCCGAGATAGCATGGAGACAATGGACACTGCTCACTCACATCATAGCAAAGGAACTTCCTAGCAAGTTGGCAGAAACTATGAAAGATGGGAAGAGACATCATGACTTGGCCTCTTTCCCCACAACTCAATACCTGGAAACACATCTGGAGGACAAAGACTGAACTGAAATAATTCAGAGATCAGAAGAGAATAATAATAATATATTCAAATCAAAGTCCCCAAACAGACTAGTATTGGTTTCTCAGCAGAAAAATTTCAATTTGGGGGATTTTGTTTTCCCAGTCAGACCTTGCCAAGGGAAGCAGAAAGAAAATGTTTGAAATTCTCCTTCAAAACAGCTTGGCCTAGACACTCTAGCTGTGGGTCATTGTTGTGGCCTTCCTGAGGATGGGGACATTTTAATAATTTGGGGAGGACCTGGGGTGTTTGGGGGAGATTATGAGGATGTTACCTCTTGAGATAAAAACTAAGAAATACAGGACTAGAGAATTCTTTTAGAAATCTGATATTTAGACATTTTATTTAAAGCGGGGGGGGTCTGAGTTCGTGAGATGGTTTTGTATGTAGAAATCAGCATGGTTTGGTCTGTCATTGTACCAAAGGGGGAAGATGGTTGTTTGTAAAGGAAGAGAGATGACTGAAGGCCTCTGATGAGGAGAGAATTTAAACCCATGTGTGCAGAGCACAATGCATTAGCAGTCCATCACCTTAACCACTTGGTTACCTCATCTGAGCTGTCAAGTAATGGACAGGAGGAGAAATCTAAGGCCAGCAGAGGTAGGGCCAATAAGGAGTTTTTAAATACTAAGTGTAAGGAGGGTCTGAATGAGCTTCCCCCTCACATCTCGTGATGAGCTAGGGGAAAAACTTCAGGAACAGACTGTGTTTACATAGACACGCCTACTCTGCCTAGATATGCAGCAAGTATCCTTTGTATAAAACAAACAAAAAAATATAAAGGTAATTCTTCTGTTTTCCTGCAGTCATCAAAAAAATTGTAAAAAGAAAGAGGTATCTTTAAGCAATAATCTGTCCTCAGCAAGAGGCTAGGGCCTGGTCTACACTAACCCCCCCACTTCGGACTAAGGTACGCAAATTCAGCTACGTTAATAACGTAGCTGAATTCGAAGTACCTTAGTCCGAAGTTACCGCGGTCCAGACGCAGCAGGAAGGCTCCCCCGTCGATGCTGCGTACTCCGCTCGCCGAGCTGGAGTACCAGTGTCGACGGCGAGCACTTCCGGGATTGATCCGGGGCACTTCCGGGATCGATCTGGGATCGATTTATCGCGTCTTAACCAGACGCGATAAATCGAACTCAGAAAACCGATTGCTTACATCCGGACCCGGATGTAAGTGAAGACGTACCCTAGGAAATGTTTATTTTGTCTTTCAGACACTTTATGGGAAGCTGGTGCCAGTGGAAGAACAACCCAAAACACCATGGGTCCACTGTCGCAACAAAAAATTGTGTTCTGTGTTTGTCTTGTTATTACTGTTATTTTGGTGGATATTGTAAATTCTTCAGGCATGATACCCCCTTTTCATTGGACATGTCATGCTGCCTCTTTTGGGACCAAGGGAAAATATACCCTAATTAAACCTCTGCCACCTCCCTCTAAATTGTCTGTGACACACCCATCCCCATGGTGGTCTACCCCCATCCAGAGACCTGTGGTTCTTAATGCAACTGGTTTACAAATGACTATCACTCTGTTCCCCACTGACTGGTATCTCAGTACAACATTTGCTAACTATTCTCAGTTTACCAAAGTAAGTGAAAGAATGTTGCTATGAGTAATTTCAAACTCATTTGAATTGGATGGATGGGAATTACACAAGAACATCTGAAAATGGCGAGCCCTCACAAATTACCTCTGGGAAGGCTAAAACCCGTTGCAGGAAGCTGACTCAGCGGCTCGAATCCAACGTTTGGAACATGCCCTAGGGCTACTAGGCGGGGGCGGGGGGGTTATAACAGGGATTTGCACTTAGCTCAACCAACCGTTTGTTGGGAAATGTTATTCTAACCCTCAATCAGGGTTGGAAGAGACCTCAGAATCTCATCTAGTCCTACCCCCTGCTCAAAGCACGACCAACACCAACTAAATCATCCCAGACAGGGCTTTGTCAAGCCAGGCCTTATAAACCTCTAAGGATGGAGATTCTACCATCTCCCTAGGTAACTCATTCCAGTTCTTCACCACCCTCCTAGGGAAATAGTGTTTCCTAATATCCAACCTACACCTCCCCCACTGCAACTTGAGACCATTACTCCTTATTCTGTCATCTGGTACCACTGAGAACAATCTAGATCCATCCTCTTTGGAACCCCCTTTCAGGTAGTTGAAAGCAGCTATCAAATCCCCCTTAATTCTTCTCTTCTGCAGACTAAATAATCCCAGTTCCCTCAGCATCTCCTCGTAAATCCCCTGCCCGCTAATCATTTTTGTTGCCCTCCCCGCACTCTCTCCAATTTGTTTCTGTAGGGGGCAGGGCTGAAAACTGGATGCAATGCTCCAGATGTGGGCTCACCAGTGCCGAATAGAGGGGAATAATCAGTTCCCTCAATCTGCTTGCAATGCTCCTTCTAATCCAGCCCAATATGACCAGTTACCGATATTGAATGCAGACACAGCAATATTTGATAAATTGGTTACTGTCCATTCAGTAGGTTATTTCCTACTTATTCATAAATAATGAAGATGCTCTAAGTAGATGGGAGAGAGCTGTCCCATCCGTGTAGTTAATCCATCTTCCTGAGAGGCGGTAGCTATGTTACTGGGGGAAGCTATGTTGGTAGGTGTGTAAGCTGTGGTGTCTACATGTATATATAAAGTTTAATCAAACCTCATTTTTAAAACCACTGTGGTCTGGGAATAGAAAAGAAGCTCTCTGAGGCAGGGCCTGTCCTTCAAAATCCTAAAGATTACTGAGTTTCCTATACACATGTCTTGGGGGTATAACTCAGTGGTAGAGTGTTTGACTGTAGATCAAGTAGTCCTTGGTTCAAATCCAAGTGCCGAGGCTAGCGTCGACTTCTGGAGCGTTGCACTGTGGGCAGCTATCCCATAGTTCCCGCAGTCTCTGCCACCCATTGGAATTCTGGGTTGAGATCCCAATGCGTGATGATGCAAAAACAGTGTTGTGGGGGGTTCTGGGTACATGTCGTCATGCCCCTCCCCCTCCATCAGAGCAATGGCAGACAATCGATTTGTGCCTTTTTACCTGGGTTACCTGTGCAGACAATATACCACGGCAAGCATGGATCCCGCTCAGCTCAGCTCACCGTCACCATATGTCATCTGGGTGTCGGCAGATGTGGTACTGCATTGCTACACAGCAGCAGCTAATTGCCTTTTGGCAGTAGACGGTGCAGTATGACTGGTAGCTGTCATCGGCTATCTGGGTGCTGGCAGACGTGGGGCTGCATTGCTATACAGCAGCAGCTCCTTGCCTTTTGGCAGTAGATGGTGTATTATGATTGATATCCGTCATCGTCATATTCCTCAGTGAGTTCAATCAGAGGCACCTGGGCAGACATGTTTTGTCTCCTGGAGACTCAGTCCTGCCAGCAATCCTATTGAACCATCTTGACGATGATGGCTAGCAGTCGTAGTACAGCATCTTCTGCCAAGCACCCAGAAGATGCCAATGGCTATCAGTCATGCTGCACCGTCTGCTGCCAGCTTAAGATGTAAAAAATAGATGGACCAGATTTGTTCTGTATTCATTTGCTTCCCCCTCCCTCCGTGAAATCAACGGCCTGCTAAACCCAGGGTTTTGAGTTCAATCTTTGAGGGGGCCATTCCGTGTGACAGTTGTTTGTGTTTCTCCCTGATGCACAGCCACCTTTGTTGATTTTAATTTCCTGTAAGCCATGTCGTCACTTGCCCCTCCCTCCCTCCCTCCCTCCCTCCGTCAGACAATATTTTTGCACCTTTTTTCAGCCCAGACGCCATAGCACTGGGATCATGGAGCCCGCTCAGATCACCACGGCAATTATGAGCACTATGAACACCATGCGCATTGTCCTGGAGTATATGCAGAGCCAGAACATGTCAAAGCAAAACCAGGCGAGGAGGCGATTGCAGCGCGGCGACGAGAGTGATGAGGAAATTGACATGAACATAGACGTCTCACAAAGTACAGGCCCCAGCAATGTGCAAATCATGGTGTTACTGGGGCAGGTTCATGGCGTGGAATGCCAATTCTGGGCCCAGGAAACAAGCACAGACTGGTGGGACTGTATTGTGTTGCAGGTGTGGGACTATTCCCAGTGGCTGCGAAAATTTCGCATGCGTAAGGGCACTTCCATGGAACTTTGTGACTTGCTTTCCCCTGCCCTGAAGCGCCAGAATACCAGGATGAGAGCAGCCCTCACAGTTGAGAAGCGAGTGGTGATAGCCCTGTGGAAGCTTGCAATGCCAGACAGCTACCGGTCAGTCAGGAATCAATTTGGAGTGGGCAAATCTACTGTGGGGGCTGCTGTGATCCAAGTAACCAACGCAATCAAAGACCTGCTGATATCAAGGGCAGTGACTCTGGGAAACGTGCAGGTCATAGTGGATGGCTTTGCTGCAATGGGATTCCCAAACTGTGGTGGGGCGATAGACGGAACCCATATCCCTATCTTGTCACCGGAGCACCAAGCCACCGAGTACATAAACCGCAAGGGATACTTTTCAATGCTGCTGCAAGCCCTGGTGGATCACAAGAGATGTTTCACTAACATCAACGTGGGATGGCCGGGAAAGGTACATGATGCTCGCGTCTTCAGGCACTCTGCTCTGTTTCAAAAGCTGGAGGAAGGGACTTTCTTACCAGACCAGAAAATAACCGTTGGGGATGTTGAAATGCCTATCGATATCCTTGGGGACCCAGCCTACCCCTTTATGCCATGGCTCATGAAGCTGTACACAGGCAGCCTGGACAGTAGTCAGGACCTGTTCAACTATAGGCTGAACAAGTGCCGAATGGTGGTGAAATGTGCATTTGGACATTTAAAAGTGCGCTGGCGCAGTTTACTGACTCGGATAGACCTCAGCGAAGCCAATATTCCAATTGTTATTGCTGCTTGCTGTGCGTTCCACAATATCTGTGAGAGTAAGGAGGAGACATTTATGGCGGGGTGGGAGGTTGAGGCAAATCGCCTGGCCGCTGATTACGCGCAGCCAGACACCAGGGCAGTTAGAAGAGTACAGCAGGGCGTGGTGCGCATGAGAGAAGCTTTGAAAACCAGTTTTGTTACTGGACAGGCTACGGTGTGAAACTTCTGTTTGTTTCTCCTTGATGAACCCTCCGCCACCCCCCTCCCCGGTTCACTCTACTTCCCTGTAAACTAACCACCCTCCCCTCCCCCTTTTGAGCACCGCTTGCAGAGGCAATAAAGTCATTGTTACTTCACATTCATGCATTCTTTATTCATTCATCACAAAACTAGGGGGATAACTGCCAAGGTAGCCCAGGACGGGTGGGGGAGGAGGGAAGGAAAAGGACACACTGCAGTTTAAAACTTGAAAACTTTAACTCTTATTGAAGGCCAGCCTTCTGATGCTAGGGCAATCATCTGGCGTGGAGTGACTGGGTGGCCGGAGGCCCCCCCACCGTGTTCTTGGGCATCTGGGTGAGGAGGCTATGGAACTTAGGGAGGAGGGCTGTTGGTTACACAGGGGCTGTAGCGGCGGTCTCTGCTCCTCCTGCCTTTCCTGCAGCTCAACCATACGCTGGAGCATATCAGTTTGATGCTCCAGAAGCCGGAGCATCGACTCTTGCCTTCTGTCTGCAAGCTGACGCCACCTATCATCTTCAGCCCACAACTTGCTCTGTTCATCCTGCGATTCAGCCCGCCACCTCTCCTCTCGTTCATATTGTGCTTTTCTGTAGTCTGACATTGACTGCCTCCACGCATTCTGCTGTGCTCTGTCAGCGTGGGAGGACATCTGGAGCTCTGAGAACATATCATCCCGAGTCCGCCGTTTTCTCCTTCTAATCTTCACTAGGCTCTGTGAAGGAGAAACATTTGCAGCTGGTGGAGGAGAAGGGAGAGGTGATTAAAAAAGACACATTTTAGAGAACAATGGGTACACTCTTCCACGTTAAATTTTGCTGTTCACATTACACAGCACATATGCTTTGGTTACAAGGTCGCATTTTTCCTCTTATATTGAGGGCCTGCCGGTTTGGTGTGAGAGATCATTCACGCAGTGCCAGGCAACAGATTTCGGCTTGCAGGCAGCCATGGTAGGACACAGTCTTTTGGCTTTTTTAACCTTCTTAACATGTGGGAATGGTTTCAAACAGTAGCGCCCTCATTTCCCATACCAAGCACCCATTGGGTTGGCCATTTAAAATGGGTTTGCAATGTAAAAGGAGGGGCTGCAGTTTCCGGGTTAACATGCAGCACAAACCCAACTACCCCACACACACACACACACAATTCTCTGGGATGATCACTTCACCCCTCCCCCCCACCATTTGGCTAACAGCGGGGAACATTTCTGTTCAGCCGAGCAGGAACAGGCACCTCTGAATGTCCCCTTAATAAAATCACCCCATTTCAACCAGGTGACCGTGAATGATATCACTCCCCTGAGGATAACAAAGAGAGATAAGGAATGGATGTTGTCTGCATGCCAGGAAATACTGGGACCATACGCTGCCATGCTTTGTTATGCAATGATTCCAGACTATGTGCTACTGGCCTGGCGTGGTAAAGTGTCCTACCATGGCGGACGGGATAAGGCAGCCCTCCCCAGAAACCTTTTGCAAAGGCTTTGGGAGTACATGAAGGAGAGCTTTCTGGAGGTGTCCCTGGAGGATTTCCGCTCCATCCCCATACACGTTAACATACTTTTCCAGTAGCTGTACTGGCCGCGATTGCCAGGGCAAATTAATCATTAATCATTAAACACGCTTGCTTTTAAACCATGTGTAATATTTACAAATGTACACTCACCAGAGGTCCCTTGTGTGCCCTCAGGGTCTGGGAGCACGCCTTGGGTGAGTTCGGGGGTTACTGGTTTCAGGTCCAGGGTGATAAACATATCCTGGCTGTTGGGGAAACCGGTTTCTCCGCTTCCTTGCTGTGAGCCGTCTTCATTGTCTTAATCATCATCTTCCTCGTACTCCGAACCCGCTTCCCTGTTGCGTGTTTCTCCATTGACGGAGTCAAAGCACACGGTTGGGGTAGTGGTGGCTGCACCCCCTAGCATCGCATGCAGCTCCGCATAGAAGCGACATGTTTGCGGCTCTGCCCAGGACCTTCCGTTTCCCTCTCTGGCTTTGTGGTAGGCTTGCCTTAGCTCCTTAATTTTCACGCGGCACTGCTGTGCGTCCCTGTTATGGCCTTTGTCCTTCATGGCCTTTGAGACTTTTTCTAATATTTTGCCATTTCGTTTACTGCTTCGGAGTTCAGCTAGCACTGATTCGTCTCCCCATATGGCGAGCAGATCCCGTACCTCCCGTTCTGTCCATGCTGGAGCTCTTTTGCGATCCTGGGACTCCATCATGGTTACCTGTGCTGATGAGCTCTGCGTGGTCACCTGTGCTCTCCACGCTGGGCAAACAAGAAATGAAATTCAAAAGTTCGCAGGGATTTTCCTGTCTACCTGGTCAGTGCATCTGAGTTGAGAGTGCTGCCCAGAGCGGTCACAATGAAACACTGTGGGATAGCTCCCAGAGGCCAATAATGTCGAATTCCGTCCACACTACCCCAAATCTGACCCACAAAGGCCAATTTTAGCTCTAATCCCCTCGTCGGAGATGGAGTAAAGAAACCGGTTTAAAGGGCCCTTTAAGTCGAAAAAAAGGGCTTCGTTGTGTGGACGTGTCCAGGCTTAATTCGATTTAACGCTGCTAAATTCGACCTAAACTCGTAGTGTAGACCAGACCTTAGAAAAATAAAATAACCAAGATTTACGAAACTACCTGTTATACATTCAATCCTCTGTTTTTGCACACAATATAAATTGGGGCTCTAATAAATGTCAACCTTCCTTTAACACAGATC
>NW_020679574.1:0-3076 GCF_002925995.2 Terrapene triunguis | reverse complement strand
CTGAAGCGCAGGGGAAGGGGGCAGCCAGGGTTAACTCACTGCTCGGGACCTCAAACCGCTTCCAGACCCCACCCCTGGGGGAACAGGAACCCAGCCCTGTTACAGGGGAAACTGAGGCCCGGAGGGGAAGGGACTTACCAAGGTCACAGAGAGCCAATGGCAGGTCGGGGGTAGAACCCAGGAGTCCTGATTCCCACTCCACTGCTCTAACCACTAGAACCCACTGCCCTCAGCTGGGGTAGAACCCAGGAGTCCTGGATTCCCCCGCCCGCTTTAACCACTAAACCGCCCCGCCCTCCCAGAGCTGGAGCTGGAGCCGGAGCCGGAGCCCAGCTCAGCAGCTTTGCTCGGAGCACAGCATGGGGATCATCCCTTAGCCGCAGGCTGTGGGCGAGGGGGGCCCCGCAGGGTCAGCGGATGGGTGCAGCCTCCCCAGCGGTGGAGCCTGGTGCATTCTCCCCTTCCTGGGGAAGAGGGGCCCGCAGGCAAGGCTCCAGCTCCGACCCCGTGTTTGTAACAGCCCCAGCACGGCCCCTGGGCGCCCCGCCCCTCCCCTCACCTGGCACGCTGGGGACAGGCTCCTTTGTGGGACCAGGCGTCACTGGGGAGGAAAGAAGAAAGAAGGGAGAGTTATGATTCTGTGGCTGCCAGTTTCCTCGCACGCCCGCCGGAGCTCCGCCAGCAGCACTAGCCCCTCTGCTAGCCAGCGCAGCCGGAGCGGGGTGGCGAGGGCCCGGCTCACGGCCAGGAGAACCCCACAGGAGGCGATGTCTGCGAGCCAAGGGGGGAGATGTTCATGGCGAAGGACAGCCATCGGCTGGAGCTGAGTCAGACGCTGCCCACTGGAAACAGCATGAGTTCTGCTGAAGGGAGTGACCCTGGGCCCAGCCGGGCTGGGGATGGAGCGGGTTCTCCGGCACCTGGTACCTGCAACCACGCCCAGCTCTCCACGCCCGGCTCTTTCTACCAGAGCCGCTGCAGCTCTGCCGGGGCGGGGCTGGGGCGGGTTCTCCGGCACTGGGCGCCTGCGAAGCCTGAAAAGCCACGGGGCCCGTGTGGCGCTTGCTGTGCTCTCCGGGCATGCCTGCTGAGCGCCGCGCATGGCAGCAGAGCGGGCAGTGCCTCCCCCAGCCCGAGAGCTGCTTGTTCACCGGGTGGGGGCTCTAATGTTCCCACGTCGGGCCCCCTCTGGGCAGTGCCCAGCATTCACAGCTACCCCCCAGGGATCCCGTGGAGCGAGCTAACTGCCAGTGGCATGGTGGGGCAGCTGGACACGGCCAGCCCTGCCCGTCTCGCCTGCCCCTGCGGGGAATCCAGGGGCACAGGGGAGAGTGGGTCTGCAGAGCCCCCAGGTGCCCTCTCACCTGGGCAGTCCAGTGTCTGGCAGTACTTGATGTCAGTCCGAGGGCCCACGCAGTCCTTCCCTCCATTGGCAGGAGGGGGGCTGGTGCAGCCCCGTGCCCTGCTCATGTGCCCCAGCCCCCCGCAGCTCACGGAGCAGGGGGTCCAGGGGCTCCAGGGCGCGAAGCCGCCGTCCAGCGGGCACCGGGTGAAGGAGCAGTTCAGCTGGCCGTTGTGGCAGGTGCTGGAAGGGAACGGGCAGGAGAGGTCAGAACGGCCCCGGCACGGGCAGGGTCCGAGCAATCAGGAGAGGGCAGCCCCCGGGGGGGGAGGATCTAGCAGGGAGGCTGGGGGGATGGGCCTGCTGCAGAGCCGGGGAGCAGAGCAGCAAGGACCCGCAGCCCAGGAAGGGGCGGTTCAGGGCACGGCCCGGGCACAGCAGCAGATGTTCCCAGGACGGCTCGAGTCCGGAAAGGCGGCAGCGGGGCCGTGCCGAGCCCTGGCCCAGCCCGCTCTCTAGGGCCGCCCTACACACAGCGCTCACCCCCCAGAACTGTCCACGGCCCCAGAACCAGCGCCGGGTGGATGGGGTCAGGCTGGTAGCTCCCAGCGTAGCGACCCTGCAAATTCCCTTCTAAGCCAGCCGGGTTCCAGCAGCACAAGCCCCACGCGGCCCCACATTCTGCAATGGGGCTTGCAGGTCCCACGCAGCCGGTCCCTTGGGAGAGGGATGCACCCGGAGAGCTCAGCCGGTCGCCCTCCCGGGGCCTGTTCCCGCTCTCGCTGGCCGCTCAGCACATTGTCACGGGCCCAGGGTGTAGGCAGCTCCGTGGGGTCAGGCTGGCCGTGCTCCCAGCCACGGGCCGTGCTCCCAGCCACGGGTGTAGGCAGCCACTGGCCCCGTTCCCCATCCCAGTCCTGGGGGAGGCGCGTGGGGTTCAGCCCCCCGCGGGACTGCCCTGGGAGGAGCAGCTCTCAGGCCAGCGCTGGGGGCGGGAGGAGGGAACAGGGCCACACCCAGATACTGCTGCCCTGGAGCACCGGCGCTAGGCCCGGTGCAGCCCCCTGCAGAGCCGGCGCCGGCACGGCCGATACAGCCCCGCAGCCGGGGTGGGGCCGTGGCGCAGGCAGACTCACCAGGTGCTGCAGGCGGAGCGAATCGTGTTGTGGGGCTGCACCTCCTGGCCCAGAGAGACCCAGCGGCCCTGGGCGGTGAGGACGGCCGGGAGGGCGCTGGCGTTTGCCGAATGGTTCTGGAGCTCCTGCAGGGTCTCCTCGGTGACCAGGCAGGGGCACTCCTGCACGGGAGGCAAAAACCGCGGTGGTCACTTGGGGGGCAGGGGCCCCTCCGGCATGGAGAACGCAGGGACTGGGCCTCTGCCCTGGCGTGGGCTAGTGCTGCTGGACGGGCACCTGAGAGCAGCCGCAGCCACCCCAGCGAGCCAACCCCATGCTGCAGGGCTCCGGGTACATGCCCCCCTGTGCGCCCGCAGCCGGGGACGGCCTCGCCAGCCAACTCCTCCTGGGCAACCCGCCTGTTCCTGCCCCCACGGGGACCTGCGCATGTGGCCAGCACAGCTCGCAGCCAGGGAGCACCCACAAACATATCCCACAATGCACTGGGGCATCACTTAACTCACGTATCCCCCCACCCGCAATGCACCGGGGCGCGGCTTAGCTCACGTATCCCCCCACCCGCAATGCACCGGGGCGCGGCTTAGCTCACGTATCCCCC
>NW_020679573.1:0-6877 GCF_002925995.2 Terrapene triunguis | reverse complement strand
GCGGGAGGGTTCGGAGCAGGGGTGGAGCACTGCCTGCTGCCAGAAGTAACCAGCTGCCAGTGTCCACCCTGAGCCATCTCCTCCTCCACCAGTGGTGTATCAGCAGTCCTGTGTACTGGGACAGCTACCTCAGCTGTCTCCACATGGACACTGTCCAGGAATTGCTCGTGGATTCGGATGCTCCTCAACCTAGCCACCTCCTCCTGTAGCTCTCCCACTACATGGTTCATTCGCTCAGGGATAAGAGGGTGGAGCAGCCTCCAAGGGAGAGACCCAACAGGGTCAGGACCAGCTGCTGCCAGACAGGGACCTCACTGCCTCTCGGACACCCTGTCCCCCTATCTTCCCAGAGGCTGCCCCTTACCCTGGCACAGAGATGGCTCAGGTGAGTGGGAGGTACTGGGGCCACCTGAGTCCTGCATAGACCAGCCCTGGCATGGCGGGAGCCAGCCAGCCAGACAGGGATTGCTACTGTAGGATCTTTGGTGAGCACAGAGCCTGCACACTGACTGGTTTGTTATTGTAGGGTCTCTGGAGAGCACAGGGGCTGCACCCAGACTGCTTTGTTATTGCAGGTTTGTTATTGCAGGGTGGGAGGTTACGCACACCCTGCCTGCTTTTGGGGTGACATTGGGGTGACAGACACAGGTAACTGATGGGTTTCTCTCCTCCACCTGGGCAGGTGCCCCCCACTCCACACCCGCTGGAAGCTGCCAAGGGCCCATCTCAACAGAGATGCTGCTCCTCAGCTGCTCCTCCAAGCTGCGGCTGCTGGAGGCGACACTACGGAGGCACCTGCCTGAGACATTGCAGGTGACATGGCTGTGCCTAGCCACACTGCCCGGAGCCCAGGGCCAGGACTCAACCCTCCCCACCCCCATCCATGGGGCAGAGAGCAGGTGAAGGTCCCTCTGACTCCCCTGGGAGATGGGTTAGAGATCAGGCTGGAGGGGCAGGCTCCTCTGCCCCATAGGGTAGGAGGTGGCATGAGGGGGCAGGATTCCCCCCAGGCACTGACTGCTCTCCTGGCCACCCACTGCTACCTCGTCCCTTGTGTCTCCCAAAGTCCAAACCCAGCACCAATTCCTGCTGCTCATCCAGTGTAGCTGGCGGGACTTCCCCAGCCAATCACAGGGCAGGTTGGCTCCATATCAGCCAATTACATCACAGGCGGGCTCTGTGCCAGCTGGTCACTGCATGGGCATGTGCCGTGCCAGCCAATCAGAGAGTTGGGTAGCTGTGGCTCCCTCCATGGCTGCACGCCCATCACATGGCTCTAGTGTCTGTGGGGGGTCACCAGCCCCTTCAAACCCCCTCTCCCCCCACACCTGCCCTAGGGTTGCCAACTTTCTGATTGCAGAAAACCGAACACCCTTGCCCCACCGCTGCCCCGAGGCCCCGCCCCTTCCCCGAGGCACCGTCCCCTCTCACTCCATCCCCCTTCCCTCCGTCGCTCACTCTCCCCCACTTTCACTCATTTACTTATTTTCACTGGTCTGGGACATGGGGTTGGGGTTTGGGAGGGAGGTGACAGCTCTGGCTGGGGGTGAGGGCTGAGGATGAGAGATTTGGGGTGCTGTAGGGAGCTACAGGCTGGGGCCGAGGAGCTCAGTGTGAGGGAGGGGGCTCTGGGATGGGGGTTAGGGTGTGGGAGGGGGTGAGGGCTCTGGCTGGGGTTGTGGGTTCTGGGGTGGGGCCAGAAGTGAGGAGCTCGGCGTGGGCTCCGGACTGGGGCAGGGGGTTGGGGTGTAGAACAGGGTGAGGGCTCTGGCTGGGGGTGCAGGCTCTGGAGTGGGGCTGATGATGAAGGGTTTGGGGTGCAGGAGAGGACCCAGAGCTGGGCCAAGAGGGTTGGCGAGCTGGACAGGGTGCAGAGTACAGTTTCCGGGAGGGAGTTTGGGTGAGGGAGAGGATTCGAGCTTGGGCAGAGGGTTCATAGAATCATAGAATATCAGGGTTGGAAGGGACCTCAGGAGGTCATCTAGTCCAACCCCCTGCTCAAAGCAGGACCAATCTCCAACTAAATCATCCCAGCCAGGGCTTTGTCAAGTCTGACCTTAAAAACCTCTAAGGAAGGAGATTCCACCACCTCCCTAGGTAACCCATTCCACTGCTTCACCATCCTCCTAGTGAAAATGTTTTTTCTAATACCCAACCTAAACCTCCCCCACTGCAACTTGAGATCATTACTCCTTGTTCTGTCTTCTGCCACCACTGAGAACAGTCTAGATCCATCCTCTTTGGAACTCCCTTTCAGGTAGTTGAAAGTAGCTATCAAATCCCCCCTCATTCTTCTCTTCTGCAGACTAAATAATCCCAGTTCCCTCAGCCTCTCCTCATAAGTCATATGCTCCCAATCATTTTTGATGCCTTCCGCTGGACTCTTTCCAATTTCTCCACATCCTTCCTGTAGTGTGGGGCCCAAAACTGGACGCAGTACTCCAGATGAGGCCTCACCAATGTCGAATAGAGGGGAATGATCACATCCCTCGAGCTGCTGGCAATGCCCCTACTTATACAGCCCAAAATGCCATTAGCCTTCTTGGCAACAAGGGCACACTGTCGACTCATATCCAGCTTTTCTGCAGAACTGCTGCCTAGCCATTCGGTCCCTAGTCTTTAGCAGTACATGGGATTCTTCTGTCCTAAGTGCAGGACTCGGCCCTTGTCCTTGTTGAACCTCATCAGATTTCTTTTGGCCCAATCCTCTAATTTGTCTAGGTCCCTCTGTATCCTATCCCTACCCTCCAGTGTATCTACCACTCCTCCCAGTTTAGTGTCATCTGCAAACTTGCTGAGGGTGCCATCCACACCATCCTCCAGATCATTAATGAAGATATTGAAAAGGAGGGAGTTCGGGGTGTAGGCTCCGGGTGACGCTTACCTCAGGTGGCTCCCAGAAGCGGTTGGCATGTCCAGCTCCTAGGCAGAGGAGCCAGGGGGCTCTGCGCATTGCCTGCAATTCCCAAGCAATTCCCAACCAACGGGAGCTGCAGAGCCGGCACTTGGGGTAGAGGTAGTGCGCCCAGTTCCCTGGCTACCCCTGAGCCTAGGAGCTGCAGGAGGGACATGCCACCGCTTCCGGGAGCCGCACAGTGCCAGAGGAGGCAGGGAACCTGCCTTAGCCCCACTGTGCCACCAACTGGACTATTAGCGACCTGACAGCGGTGCTGACCGGAGCCACCAGGGTCCATGAAAACCGGACGCCTGGCAACCCTAACCAAGCCATGGTCAGAGTCTCCCCTATCATACCAGCCCAGGGGCCACAAATCAGACGTCAGCCACCAAAAATCAGGAGAGTAACCCCGGGGTGGGGAGAAGGGGCATGAGACCACCATCTTCCCTGGCCGCGGCCCACTGAAATCATTGTGAGGTGGTAGCCATCTTGACTAAAGGCAGCCTGTGGTGTCAGCCCCATTGGCAGGGATGGGAGAGGGTGGCTATTTTGAAGAAGGGCAAAAAAATGCCAAGGTGCAGAAGATCACGAGACACTGAAACCCCCCGATAAACATTGGGAGGCTCCTGACAGAGTCATGAGAGCTGGAATTGCTGCCCCACCCCCAGCTCTAACCTCCACCACATCCATGTTGCTGGCAGGTCCATGGCGCTGTGATGACCATAAAATTGCGGGAACCCCGCAGCGCAGGAGGTACTGGTGGATTCGTGGCCTGAATTCAAAGCCGTCCTCACATGGCCACGCAAAGAGGTGCCGCCCTCAGCCGCCATGCTGCACCTGGGTGGCCTGGCTCTCTCGGGTGCTGGGGATTGGGACCTGGGGCCTTTCCCTCTGGGTGGGCCATGGTGTGAGGGACAGGCTAGCTCAGGGGGCAGGGAGTGGGATTCAGGTCCTTTCCCCTCTAGGTGGCCCCAGGACAGGGACCAAACTGGTTCAGAGGGGCAGGGATTGGGATTAGGAACCTTTCCACTCAACAGCAGTAGTTCTCAACCTTTTTGGACTTAGAACCCGTTTGTAACTGTTGTGACCCAGTAAATAGTCTGGGGATGGAGGCCCTGGGGTAGTTTCTGTCGGATTCTGTGTCCTGTGGGGGGTTGGGTCCTGCCCGGCACTCACCTCAAAATGTCCTGTGGTGTGGGGCTGGCTGGGGATGGCTCTTTGCTCTGGCCATTGCAACCTCTGAGGTTTCAGCGCCGCTCAGGTTTGGTCCCACCCCCCAGTCTGGACCAAGTTTGTGAGAGTGGAGTTGTACCCTGGCTCATGGGGCTGCAGTGCCACTCACTCAAATTTGGCCTCCCGTCATCATGGCGGTTGGGCCAAACCTAAATGCCACCGGGACCCCAGAGGTTGCAGTGCCTGGAGCAAAGAGGCGAGTCCAGCCACTGCCATGGGACAGTAGCCAAAGGAGCTGCCATGCGACCCTTTCAAATATTCTGGCAACACATTTTTGGGTCCTGACCCACAGGTTGAGAAACCCTGCTGTCAAGGCTGTATCCCCACTTTGAACTTTAGGGTACAAATGTGGGGGCCTGCATGAGGACTCCTAAGCTTATCTACCAGCTTAGCTCTGGTCCGCTGCCACCATCTCAAGAACTCCCTCCCTGGGAAGCCTTGAGAGACCTTTCACCAATTCCCTGGTGAACACAGATCCAAACCCCCTTGGATCTTAAAACAAGGAGAAATTAACCATCCCCCCTCCTTCCTCTCACCCTCCTTTCACCAACTTCGGGTGAATACAGATCCAAACCCCCTTGGATCTTAAAACAAGGAGAAATCAATCTGGTTCTTAAAAAAGAAGGCTTTTAATTAAAGAAAAAGGTAAAAATCATCTCTGTAAAATCAGTATGGAAAATAACTTTACAGGGTAATCAAACTTAAAGAGCTCAGAGGACCCCCGCCCCCGTCTTAGGTTCAAAGTACAGCAAACAAAGATAAACCCTCTGGTAAAAGGTACATTTACAAGTTGAGAAAACAAAGTAAATCTAAGACGCCTTGCCTGGCTTTTTACTTACAAGTTTGAAATAGGAGAGACTTGTTTAGAAAGATGGGGAGAACCTGAATTGATGTCTGGTCCCTCTCAGTCCCCAGAGCGAACCACCCCTTAACAAAGGACACAAAACAAAAGCCTTTCCCCCCCCAAGATTTGAAAGTATCTTGTCCCCTTATTGGTCCTTAAGGTCAGGTGTCAGCCAGGTTACCCGAGCTTCTTAACCCTTTACAGGTAAAAGGATTTGGAGTCTCTGTACACAGAAGAGCTGTTACCCTTCCCTTTATAGTTATGACACCTGCACTGGGGAACCCCAGGTTGGGGGCCAAGTTGGCTCAGGGGGGGCTGGAATTGGGATTTGGGGCCTTTCCCTTGTAGGGGGCCCCCGAGCAGGGGCCTGACTGGCTGGTGGGTGGGGGGAGCAGGCAGAGCAGTGATTCCATTGGGAGTTCCCACTTCTCGGCTACATGTCTCCCCCGGCAGGTGGCATTGGATGACTCTGATTTCTACACCAACACGTACGCAGCGTACTGCCGCGACCTGGGCACCTACTGGGCCCTGCTGGGCAGCACTGCCAACTGGAACCAGGCCTTCTCTATCCATAGTAATGTGGGTCTCAAAGCACCAGGGAGAGCCCCACAAAGACTGAGCATATAAATCCTGGTTAGGCCCAACCCCAGGATCCTGCCCCACAGTGCCAGCCCTGATGCAAATGGCTTCTGTGCCACCAATGGGGCCCCATCCGTGGCCCCTGGGGACCAGGCACTCCTTCAATCAGCAGGCCCTGGCAGGGCTTGGGCAGCGAGAGCCCGTGCTCCCCCTGCACCAAATCTCACCTGGCCAAAGGGACATTAGGCAGAGCTGCCACAATGTGGGTTATTGAGGAAAGGCCCCATGTCCCAGTTCCCACCCTCTGAGCCAGCCATTTCCCTCTTCCATTTGGCTTTAGCAATCCCCTCTACGGAGTCCCAGGAGTTTCACTGGGGAGTCCATCTTACAATGACCTTTATGAGAATTCCTCCCTGACTGTGGGGGAAGCCCCCTCTGATTGGCTGCCTCTCCAATATGCCCTCCTGGGGAAGAGCAGCCAATCAGAGCTGCTGCAGTAAGATCTCCTTCCCCCCACTCCCTGCAGTAATGTGACATCTTTCTCACAGGAGGGAAAGAGGAAGCAGGAATTGCTCAGCATCTCAGGGTGGCTCCACTCCCTCTCCCCACCCCGTCCCGCACCCAAACTCCCTCCCGGAACCTGTACCCTGCATCCTGCCCCAGCTCTGAGCCTGTAAGCAATGGGGACAGGATGGTGCACGTGCTGCCCCGATCCCAGGGACACCTGGCCTGGGAGGGGAAGAGGGGAGCCCGCTGCAGCCCCCACAGGGCTGGGAAGGGGCGGAAGAACACCAGGAGGTGCAGAAGGGAGGCTGGGGGGCTAGGAAGAGTTGATGGGCACCTGGCTGGGGACAGAACTGATGGGGCAGAATTAATTGCTGGGCAGGAGATCCCAAATCACCATAATAAATCTGGGACTGTTGAGAACACTGTCACTGTCACTGTCGGGGGAGTTCAGCTATCAAAGGAGACCAGCAATCACAGTCATCTTTAAAAAAAACCTCATGATCTTAGAGCCATGAGTTTGGGGTCTAATTTGCGATCGCTAACCCTTAGGCTTGACCCTATTGCTCCCTGCCCCCCCAGACTGGACCCGGCTGTGAGGCTGTCAACCCTGGATGTCTCCCACCTCGACCTGATGAACAAGATGTGGCCCTATCAGGGGAACAAGTACAGAAAGAGGTTCCTGGAAAGCCTGATCCGCTGCTTCCTCAGCTTCTGCCACCTCGATTCTGTTGGCCACCTTGTCAGCTGGACTGTTTCAGACCCATTGGTGCATTTTATCAATACATTAGAAGCAAGAGGAAGACCAAAGACAGGGTAGG
>NW_020679572.1:0-1011 GCF_002925995.2 Terrapene triunguis | reverse complement strand
CCACATGTGTTCATCTACTGGCCAATAGAAACGCCCACTCCTTGGTCAAAGTATGTTGCAAAGACAACTGACTGCTTCAGTTCTGCCTGCCTCAGTTCTGCCTTTATACAAAATCGACACTACACCAAGGGCATCAGCAGGAGTCATGAGAGACAATGGAGCAAATAATTAAGGAATCAATTTGCAGACACCTAGAAGATAATAAGGTGATAAGTAACAGCGTGGATATGCAGAGGAAAGCTGTGCATACTGACAGTCAAGGCTGAGTCCCCACTCTGGCACTTCGAGTGCAGAAGGTGGGGGCCCGCAAGGACTCTCAAAATTAATACTGGCCACTCCATGCTTGTATTATCCTCCCAAGGTTACAGTTTTTCTCTGACCTTGGATTGGTAGATGCTGCCACCACCCAAGTGCAAGACCCCTTGGAGAACCCAGGAAGGCGGACTTGGGAATTCCTTCCTGTGGGATACCTCAAGCCCTTACACCGCCCTCCAGGTAAGAGTTGAGGAATAAAAAGGTAATCAGCTGTTGCCACCAACTAATGAAACAACATGTGCACAAACCTCTTAAGACACAAAAATCCAATTCTGTTCTTAAAAAAGCTCAGGCTTGTGCTCGATGTAAAAAAAAACGACTACAAGGATTAAGCATCAAGAATAGCTCTCTTGAGATCCAGCTTAAAGGTTACAAGCCAAACAAAAGCACCTGGGGTTAGCACAGAGGAATCCACAAGCCAAAAAGAAATAAAAGGGATGAACCTAATTGTGTCTTTCTAGACATTTCCTGATCCAATTACATATCTGGGGTTTTAGATGAATAGTTTCTAGGTATGATACTGATGATTTTTCATACCTGGCCCAGGCTTCTCACAGCATAACTGCCCCCTGTGTGCCTCTCCCCGAGAACATCAACAGACGACCAAAGGGGAGTCTTGTTTCAATTTTTAAAAGTTCTAGCCTTCCCTTTGGCTCTTTTGGACAGGTGCCCACTCACTTCCCTTTACCTATGCAG
>NW_020679571.1:0-10582 GCF_002925995.2 Terrapene triunguis | reverse complement strand
TTGCAACAATGATCTATATGGTCCCAGTTTATGTCAATAACGTCACAGTCATACAATTGGAACTGCGGGGCTTTGTCTTCCTGGTACCTCCAACCGTGATACTGCTGGGCCCGCACTGCTGTCGTTACCCCAGATCTGGCCAGGATCTCTGCTTTCAGCTGGGGGTAGTCTGCCGCAGCCTCTTCAGGCAGATCATGGTAGGCCTTCTGGGCCTCCCCACACAGGAATGGGGCAAGGATGCCAGACCACTGATCTTGAGGCCAGGCCTCCCGTAGGGCTGTCCTCTCAAAGGCCAGAAGGTATGCCTCTACATCATCCTCCCGTGTCATTTTCTGCAGCCAATGGCTGGCCCGTATGAGCCGCGTCCCATCATGGCCGCGATTCAGCTCTGTAAGGGACTTTACCTGGTTTACCAGTTCCCGCAACATAGCTCGGTCTTGAGCAGCCTGGTCCATCAGCAGGCCATTAGTCTCTTGCTGCAGCCGCACCGCCTCCTGTTGGGCGGCTGCCTGGACACGGGTAGCCTCCTGCTGGGCCGCCGTAGCTTGTATCAGTGCCCACACTACGTCATCCATTGTGGTGAAAAAAAATAAACCCTCTCCCTTTTTTTTTTGTTTTTTTGTTTTTTTGTTGTTGTTTTTTGTTGTTTTTTGTTTTTTTTTTAAAGCCCAGGTGCCCTGATTAGACCTGATTAGCCTGCCTTAATTGATTGTAGCAGCTTCTTCTTAATTGACTCCAGGTGTCCTAATTAGCATGCCTGCCTTAACTGGTTCTAGCAGGTTCCTGATTACTCTAGTGCAGCCCCTGCTCTGGTCACTCAGGGAACAGAAAACTACTCATCCAGTGACCAGTATATTTGCCCTCTACCAGACTCCTGTACCCCACTAGTCTGGGTCTGTCACAATATTTAAAACAAATATCAAGAAATTATTTCAGTACATCAGAAACAGGAAACCTGCAAGAGCGTTTGGGGCATCTGCTAGATTATCAGGAAGTAAAAGAAGCAAAGAGAACTGGAATATCAGAGAAGCCACATTCTACATTTTCAAAAGTATTCACTAACTTTTGTTTACTTTAGTTTCTGGGACCCCAACTTGAGACTCTTTGGGTTTGATTTTCAGAGGTGTTGAGCATCCACAGCTCCCGTTGAATTCACAGATGGATGTGGGTGCTTGGGACCTCTAAAAATAAGAGCCAAGGGGTGTGAGGTTGGACTCCCAAAAAATGAGGAATCCAGCTGTACTTTTGAAAATTTTAGGCCTTATGATTTATTTGCATCAGTTTTTGACACTGAGGAGACACCTACTCTTTTCAGTAGTAAAGATGGAGCATTAGCAGTATTGTTTAAAATAAATTTGGAAAAGGCAGTGAACAGTGAGGTGGTAAAATTTATGGATGACACAGAATTAGTTAGTCAAGTCAAAAGCAGGCTGTGAGGAACTTCAGAGGGATCTAACCAAGCTCTGTGAATGGGCAACAAGATGGCAGATAGAATTCAGTACAGATTATTTCAGGTTAAAAGGAACAATATTGAGAGAGGTTGAATGGATAAAAAAAATCAACTAAACTTAATAATAACTGTTTGTCTGCAGTTAGGCAGACACATGGCAGTGTATTTGCATTATTATAATTAAGGTGATTCTATTTCCCATGCTTAGTGTGGATCCTGAAGTTGAATTTTTTACAAAATTAGATGAAAATCTCTTCAGTCACTTTTGAGCTAGGACTCTGGGGTAATATGAAAACCGTTAGGATCTTTTTAACCACACTTCTGCTTTTTAACTAGGGGTATAGAAAAAGCAGCTGAAGTGTGAAACCCAAACTTGACCTGGGCATAGGCCTCACTGAGGACTACCATCTGTTGGTGTCACTAGGCATAACACTAGGTAACTTGGGAGGGTGGAAGACCACGAGTGTCGATGAAGCCTTCCTGCACTAGGCCTAAATGAACCAAAGTCCCTCCATGTTTAAACTCTAATCGACCTCAAAAGCCAGATGCAGAAATTGGAATGTGTAACAGCCAGTTATCAGTTGCAACACCGCTCATACCGGTACCAAGCGGTAATAATGAGGCCTGCATGTTTCTGGCTGAAGGGAAGATAACAGTTCAAAGGGAAAGGAACAAGATAACAATTCAAAAAAGAGTTACTAACAAGCTAGCCTTATAGCCGCCAAGATGACTTAACTGCTTAAATGTAATTGCTACCTGCTTGATGTAACTACTACAAGGGAAGGGAGGGGGAGAGGGGGAAATGGGGGGGGAGAAGGGAAAAGCTTAGCTGCAAAATGTATAAAAAGAGAAAAGCTGCTTAGGATGGTGTGCTTGATCTGAGACATGCCAGTCTCCTTGCACTGCTTTGAGATTTCAAATAAACTTTGATTGCTTCTCCACCCTGGTGTGTTTATTGGTGTGACGCACACCGGGCAACGAACCCCGCTGTTGCTTTCATGCTGGCAACAGTCTTGGCGTCCCTGGGTGGGCACGAGGCTGAAATTTAGCCTTGCCCAGACCCCTCTCAGAGGTAGACGGATTGCGGCGACGACTGACGCCCAGCGCGCACCGGTGACTTCATCGGGGGCCTCGGCAGAGATGCGGTTTGGTCGACCCCGGAGGGCACAACGGTGCAACGCACTCGTACAGTGGAGAAGCGGCTGCGGGCGATGGTGGGGAACTGGTCACGTGGATAGGGTGACGGTGTGAAACCAGACCCTTGGATAAGGTAGGAACAGTCCAGTGGGGACTTTACCTGTTTTGACCTGGGGAAGCCCAGTGTCTCCCTAGAGTATGGGGTAGGGACAGAGTACTGCAGGCAGGGCAAGGTGTACGCCCTTAGAATGCATTCTGGTGAACTGGAAAGTGTTTGGATCGGATCCGTTGACTAAAAGTAAACTGAAACGGTTCTGTACAGTAGATTGGCCCCAATATCAGCTAGAGGACCAGGAAAGGTGGCCACCGGAGGGATCACTTAATTATAATACGATCCTTCAATTGCTTCTGTTTTGTCAGCGAACGGGTAAATGGAATGAACATATGTATGTACAGTTGTTTATGTTGTTAAGAGATAGGTCAGATCTTTTGCAAAAGTGTAATTTGACTCCGACAGGTTCGGTAGTAACTACTGTTAGTCCCCAGAACCCTTCCCCGGTTGTGATGGCAGAGTCGGTGTCCCCTTCGGCTCCAACACCCCCACCATATAAAGACAGGGTGTCTCAGGTCCCAGAGATTGCCCCCTCGGTGGGATTCTATCCATTGATTACTGAGACTCGGATAGCCCGCCCTGGATAAGAACATCGCCGAGCCACTACAATGAAGGTCTATATGCATGAGCCTTTTAACCCAGTCGACCTAGCAGCCTTTAAGGCACAGGCTGGGGAATTTTCAACGAACCCAAGCAAGTTTATCTCAGTCTTTGAGGGGTGCCTGGCTAGCCATAAGCCTGACTGGGATGATTGTAATGTCCTTATGCGGACTCTGCTGTCTGAGGTGGAGCGGAATCAGGTTATGTCCAAAGCAAGGGAGGAGGCACAGCGGAGACATGAACTGGATCCAAATCACGTCCCAGTGCCCACGGACATGGTCCCCCTAGCAGAGTCCCTCACTGTGGTGGGCGCCACAGGGAAAGGAACCAAGTGCCCAGTGTATGCCCCAGCAGAATGTGCTTTGGGAAACAGAACTCTATCTCACAAACTGGTTTACCTCCCCGATTGTCCAACACCTCTACTAGGACGGGACCTGCTTTGTCGCTTAGGTGCCACCCTGCATTTCACCCAAGATGAAATAACCCTCACCTTGTCCCCAGAGAATGCCTGGATAATGACCCTTGCAGTTGAGCCCTCAGCCATGCAAGCCCCAGAATGGAGCCAGTGGGAGGAGCAGGTATATCCTCTGGTATGGGCATTTGGGGTCCCAGGAAAGGCAGCCCATCAAACCCCCATTAATGTTCAGCTCTTGCCAGGAAAAGGTCCGGTGCGAATCAAACAGTATCCGATCAAAAGGGAAGCCAGAGAGGGACTGCAGGAGACTATAGACCAGTTCCTAAAGTGCGGGGTACTTCGAGAATGCCAGTCAGCTTGGAACACTCCCATCTTGCCTGTACGAAAGCCCAATGGCACATACCGGCTGGTCCAGGACCTGAGGGCGGTTAATGAGCGGGTTAAGACTCTGCACCCCCTTGTTCCAAACCCGTATACGCTGTTGGCCTCTATAGGGGGCAGTACACCCATTTTTTGGTCCTGGATTTAAAGGACGCTTTCTTCGCGATTCCGGTCGACACCCAATCTCAGGAGATTTTCTCCTTCGAGTGGGAGGACAAGAGAAGGGTTAAAAAGCAGCTTTGCTGGACAGTGTTGGCCCAGGGATTTAAAAATTCCCCCACCCTTTTGGCCAGGCCCTGGCCAGAGACTTGGGGGAGTGGGACAATGAGGACAGGGTCCTCCTCCTGCAATATGTAGATGACTTGTTAGTTGCCGCTGTGGGTCTAACCCCTTGCCTTAAAGCCACTGTGAGCCTCCTGAACTTTGTTGGACTCCGAGGATATCGAGTAGCACAAAGTAAGGCTCAGATTGCCCTCCCAGAACTACAGTACTTAGGGTTTCACATAAGGCAGGAGGGGCGTCAGCTTTCAAACGAAAGGAAGGAAGCTATCTGCCAAGTTCCTATCCCAAGCAATCGTAAACGGCTCAGGGCGTTTCTGGGTATGGCAGGTTTTTGCAGAATATGGATCCCAGAGTTTGGACTGTGGGCTAAACCCTTGTACGAATGCGTTAAGGGAGCGGATCACGACCCCTTTCACTGGTCCTCAGAAGCCAACAAGGCATTTAAGGTTTTAAAAAGGAAAGCTATTGGACACCAGAGATTATACTGAGTGGACTCCTCAAAAGTGGGTGTGCTCGTCCTGGTTTGTTGCTCCA
The DNA here is from genome assembly GCF_002925995.2 of Terrapene triunguis. Classification (NCBI taxonomy): domain Eukaryota; kingdom Metazoa; phylum Chordata; order Testudines; family Emydidae; genus Terrapene; species Terrapene triunguis. Next base: position 5,671 of record NW_020679571.1, on the reverse strand, counting down.
AAGCTCTGTATAGAAGTTATTTTACTGGAAGCGTGTATGATGGCAATGTGTATGTGTTCATTGTTGGGAAAAGGTGTATGAGTGAAGAGTAGAAGTTTCCTTTGTAGGTTAAAAGAAGCCAAGAAGGGGAGAAGGAAAAAGAACAGAACGAGTTAACTGAGGAAAAAATATAGCTAGCAAACTCAGTCCAAAGATAAGATGCTGGCCCCATCCAAGGACATTGTTCACAGCTAAGACTTGGCTGACAACCAAGAAAAGCGGGGCCTGAATGTGTCCAAGCAACTATGAGATCTGCAAAACACTGCCAGGCATTAATGAAATGTGTTAGGTTTCTTTTCTCACAGATAAAAGAAGTGCTACCCAAAGACCCTAGCAGCCCTGCCATTCATTAAAACAAGGAGACTGAGTCTACGTAAAGTCCATCAACAAAAGACTGCTTTGGCTCCACACTGGAAAGGCCCTTTTCAAGTCCTGATAACCACCAACACTGCTGTGAAGTGCCAAGGACTGCCTGCCTGGACCCATGCTTCTCACTGTAAAAAGACCCCTCCACCTCGGGAGGACTCTCCGACTGATGATAAGCCTATTTCTCCTTCTAGCTCTGCTGTGCCTTCTGGACAGCAGGAAAAAAAGAAAAAAAAGAAAAAAAAAGACAAGGTGATGTGCTAGTAACCTCTCCCCTGTATGATGCTGAACCATGACTGTTTCAGGAAAAGAGAAGAAGGAACACTTGCTTCATTGGCTAGGTCTACACTACCCGCCTGAATCGGCGGGTAGAAATCGACCTCTCGGGGATCGATTTATCGCGTCCCGTAGGGACGCGACAATCGATCCCCGAATCAACGCTCTTACTCCACCAGCGAAGGTGGGAGTAAGAGCCGTCGACAGGAAACCGCAGAGGTTGATTTTGCCACCGTCCCTACAGCGGGGTAAGTCGGCTGTGATACGTTGAATTCAGCTACGCTATTCGCGTAGCTGAATTTGCGTATCTTAAATCGACCCCCCCCCTGTAGTGAAGACGTAGCCATTGAAACCACAAAGTCCAGGAATTCCTGACTACAAAAGACATTAAGAACTGACCCTGGTGAAGAAACAAAGAATTATACGCTGGCAGGGAGGCTCTTACCCAGCTTATGAATAAATATTTTCTAACCTCTGGACTTAGACCCCTGGCCTCCCAGGTACAGGCTGAATGTCTGATCTGCCAAAAGAATAACCCTCGACCGGGAGTGTCAGTGCCACCAGCCACTCTGGAACCTACCCCAGGCCTGGGACTGGTTTGGCAAATAGATTTTACCGAGTTCCCCCGAACCCAAGGGTTCAGATACCTCCTCGTCTTGGTGGATCAATTCAGCAGATGGCCTGAAGCCTTCCCATGCCGTAACAACACTGCCAAAATGGTGGCTCTTAAATTTGTCAAGGAGATCATTCCCTGCTTCAGACTCCCCCAGTGGATGAAATCTGACAACGGAACACACTTCACATCCCAAGTCGTTCAAAAGATATCGGATGCCCTACAGATCCCCTGGAAGCTCCACACGCCATGGCGACCGCAGGCCAGTGGGGTAGTGGAGTGTACAAATCAGACCCTTAAGCGGCACCTCTCAAAGATCTGCCAAGAGGCTTCCCTTAGGTGGCCTGATGCCTTATCCCTTGTTTTGCTCCGAGTTCGCGCTCTCCCAAAGGGCAAATTAGGGCTCAGTCCCTTCGAGATTATGTTTGGAAGGGCATGGCCTATGAACGGTACACCGGTTCTGTTAGGGGAGTGGGAGGTAGGCTGTGGCTTCTTATCTCAGTACATGTGCTCTCTGTCTGCTGTTCTCTGTTCTCTCCACAGGTATACCAAAGAGTTGCAGCCTCTCCCGCTGGATGCCCCTGTCCACTCCCTGCAGCCAGGCGATTCCGTACTCGTTCGGACTTGGAAGGACGAGCCTCTCCAAGAGAAGTGGAAGGGATCCCACACCATCCTGCTGGTCTCCCACACAGCAGCAAAGGTTGAGAGACACAAAAACTGGATCCATCACTCTCGTCTAAAAGCAGTGCCTGCTCCTGAACGGTGGACCGTCCAGCCTGCGGAGAAAACTGCCAGCGACGATCTGGGACTTAAACTGTTATTCAGGCGACAATAATGTCTGCTGGGAATGCCCTGTGATCTCTTTGGACAGTCGCTGCGCACTCCCCGCGAGAACTCTGAGCGTTGGTTGTGTTTATTTTCATAGGGCCGGCCTAACCTGGTGGCCTGGTCCCTTTTGTTTTTAATCTGCTTGCTATTGGTAATTGTTATTTTGTGGGTATTTGGGGAATTGTAATTGTTAGGCCCTAGGATCACCTGCCCAGTATGAGTTCAGGTCCAGGGTCTGCCACTGTGGTGCTCTTTGCCATAGGGACACTCCTCTCGTTAACTCCCATTTCTCTCCGAGCACATGCGGGATGGAAAGGAATCCCTACTAACTTGGAAACAAATACATATGAGGCCCTGAAGGTTTGCTTTGCCCAAGAGTTTAACCTCTCTAACTGCTGGGTATGCTCCCAAATCCCGCACCACGCAGCAGGGTTACCCTGGAGGGTAGTTCCCCAAAATTGGTCAGATATCTGTTGGGGATGGTTCAGTAGGGGGGAAAATACCTCGGGTACCCCCTTGTCGCAAAACTGTACCATTGAATCGCAGTATGCATTAAGGGACGACCCCTGGAAGCCACAGGCCAACTCAACGCATCTCCCTTCCCCTATTAGGTTGCGGTCAGTGGCCCCCGGGTTGGTGTGCTATCGACAGTTCAAGTCTAGCAATCACACCTGGCCCGCTGGAAATAGCACCTGTCAGTATTATTTATTCCCTGACAGTAACGCTTCCATCCCTGTCTATGTTAACGGCAAATCCGACTCAACTGCCCAGTTCAGAACGTTTAGTGACACCCAAACAGATAGGTGGCGTAGCGGTTATAATGGCTTGGTAGGGAATGGCCACTCCTTTTACATTTGCGGAATCTCTGCCTGTAAGTGGCTACCGCATCGGTGGTATGGGAGCTGCTATCTAGGATATCTTGCCCCTCCCCTTCGTGTCCTCCCTAAACTGCCCCCTGGCCGCCCCAGGCAGCGTAGATCTTTGTATGCCACCCCAGAGCCCATTGAGGAAGGAGACAGGTTGGGTATGATCCTCCTCCCATCCTATGGGGTGGGACGACTGGCTCAATTTTATCGTGGGCTCTCTGTGTTTCTCACCAAGTATGCCAATGAGACCTTGGCCATAGAGAAAAGCCTTAACTCAGAGCTTTACCAGCTCCGGTTGCTGTCCCTGCAAAACAGACAGGCCTTAGATTATGTTTTAGCCTTCCAGGGCGGGGTGTGTGCCCCTATTGGGAGTGAATGTTGTACTTATGTCCTGGAAAACTCACAGGACATTAACAAGCACGTCCTGTCATCCGAACAGGCTTTCGAGCAGTGGAAGGCCCAGGAAAGGGAACCCACGGTTTTCGATTCCCTTTGGAGTTGGTTGCCCGACCTAGGAGGACTGGAGGGTGGCCTTGTGCGTCTCCTCCTCACAGGTGTGGTACTGTGCCTGGTCACCGTCCTCCTAATTGCTTCTTTTAAAATACTCCTCCGTAAGCTTTGTGCCCCCCGTTCCCCGAAAGTCCCGGCATACCCTCTCATTGATAACCCCAGCTCCATGGCACTCAATCGTATCTTGTCCACAGAATATGAGAACACTCAGCCAAAGGCTTGTTGAGTATTCTCAAAGGAGGGAGTTGTTGGTGTCACTAGGCATAACACTAGGTAACTCAGGAGGGTGGAAGACCACGAGTGTCGATGAAGCCTTCCTGCACTAGGCCTAAATGAACCAAAGTCCCTCCATGTTTAAACTCTAATCGACTTCAAAAGCCAGATGCAGAAATTGGAATGTGTAACAGCCAGTTATCAGTTGCAACACCGCTCATACCGGTACCAAGCGGTAATAATGAGGCCTGCATGTTTCTGGCTGAAGGGAAGATAACAGTTCAAAGGGAAAGGAACAAGATAACAATTCAAAAAAGAGTTACTAACAAGCTAGCCTTATAGCCGCCAAGATGACTTAACTGCTTAAATGTAATTGCTACCTGCTTGATGTAACTACTACAAGGGAAGGGAGGGGGAGAGGGGGAAATGGTGGGGGAGAAGGGAAAAGCTTAGCTGCAAAATGTATAAAAAGAGACAAGCTGCTTAGGATGGTGTGCTTGATCTGAGACATGCCAGTCTCCTTGCACTGCTTTGAGATCTCAAATAACCTTTGATTGCTTCTCCACCCTGGTGTGTTTATTGGCGCGAAGCACACCGTGCAATGAACCCCGCTGTTGCTTTCCTCGGGCACTCTGTGCCGATGTGACGAACTGGGACTGTTCTTACTGTGGTCTTTGAATGCTGACAGGGGAGTGTGGCTAGGATAGTCTGCATTGGGAGATGGGAGACTGACCGACGGAGAATACCTGAGCATGTAACATGAGAACCCAGGAAGGGGTTAGAGGCCAGGCAACACCTTTGCCCGGGAAACTGAACAAAGGCTGTGGGAGGGGTCGCTGAAGGGAGAGTTTCAGAAGCTGGCTGGTGGAATGGCTGGGAGGCAGACAGGGCTCTGACCTCGCAAGGGGGCTGGGGCACCCTGGGACCCCAAGATGGACCTAACTGAGGGGGATCCTGTTGTCTGTGCTTGCAAGACCTGTCTTGGACTGTATTCCTGTCGTCTAAATAAACCTTCTGCTTTACTGGCTGGCTGAGAGTCACGGTGAATCGCAGGAAGCCGGGGGTGCAGGGCCCTGAGTCCCCCATACTCCGTGACAACTGGTGGCAGTGGTGGGATGTACTGCACCCCGTGGACGGCGCTTCCTGCAGTAAGTGACTGGGGAGCAGTAAAACGAAGGGGGATTGACGGGGACCAGGCGTGCTGAAGAGTCAGAGAGAGACGGTTATCACCCCTGGGAGTGTGACCCCAGCGAGAAGGACTTCTGCAGTAACAGGGTCCCCCGGGGGGATCGCAGTGAGCGGTCCCAGGGATGGAGGAGTCTGTGGCTCAACCCTGGCAGAGAGGCGGTGACCTCGAGAAGGGCTGGCACACTAGGGGTCTCCCTGGAAACTGTGGGGAGCGGTGAGCACCCAGGCCTGCGAGTGGCCAGCAGGAAGATGTATGCCAAGTGGCTTAAGAGCGACCTGGTGGAGCTGTGCAAGCAGAGGGGGCTGCGCATTGGGAGGCTCACCAAAGAACAGCTCATTGCCCAGCTGGAGGAGGGAGATCGCTCAAATGAACTGATCCTTGTCTCTGAGGGAAACAGCCTGGCAAATGCAGCGCAGGCACCAGTGTCTGTCCCATCTGGGAGTGGTCAGCCGGCTGCTGAGGGCTTCCTGAGACCCCTCCTTCCTATGCCTAGGGGAAGGGCGGGGAGGAGCCCAGCAAATACCGAGGGCCCCGTGACCCCCCCGGCCAGCAGGGGATCCTCCCGGCGAAGCGCGGCATCCGTGGAGTGGAAGTGGCTGGAATGGGAGAAAGAGCTAAAACTGAGAGAGCTGGAGGATCGTGAGAAACAGAGGCAGCATGAACTGGAGCTGGCGAGGCTGAGGGGCAGTGAGCCCCCGGCTGCGGTGAGTGAGGGAGGACCCAAGACTGCACGGAGCTTTGATAAGTGCATCCTGGCCCCACGTAAGGAGG
>NW_020679570.1:0-1520 GCF_002925995.2 Terrapene triunguis | reverse complement strand
GGCTTTAACTTTAAGAAATCCCCATGGCTTAGTTTCTCTTGTGAGATCACCCAGACAGCTCCCTGCACACATCCCATGTGCGGTCTGATCATTTCCTAGGAGTCACGGAAAATGAAACCTACTTACTGTTCTGAAGAGAAAACAGGCATTTAAATGAAAAGGGAACAGCTGACAAAAACAAAAAATTCCACAGGACTACTGGCTTTCGTGACTTCTTCACCTAGACTGTATACTCTCTACTTTGTTTAATTTACAAGGCAATATTTTCAGTGATACTGCACAAGGAGTGTGGTGCTATGTAGTGTGAGTACAGGCCCTGGATTCTGGACTTTAGCAATTGTTGTGTCTTCTGCTCTTTCACAACATATGAAATATGAAGGAATGACACAGGTTCAGTGAGGTCCAAATTGTGGTATATTAAAACTGTATTAAAATTGTAGGTTATAACTTTAAATTTCAGGGAGGGGGTGGTTCCCCTGGTTCTACTTCCAGGCTAGAGGGCTCTGTAATGTAGTGTGTAAGCTGGGCCGAAGACTAGCAGCAGTGAGTTTGCAGTCAGACAGCCTGTAGTAAGATAGGATGAGTTGTTCCTCGCTGCTCTCGGGAGCAGCCTGCTTTGTCTCCTTCTGTTTTGGGGTTCTTGTGTGTTATAGTTCTGAACTCTACGACATAAAGAAGTGTTACATTTGAAGGGACCTGGCTGGAGGGCCACATCACTGGAAGAAGCAGACTACCACACAGGTGGCACAGCCACCAGCAGGAGACACACACACACACACACACACACACACACACACAGTGAAGAGAGAGCTGCTACATCACACCTGGCTATAAGGAGGCACCAGTTGACCCCTTCACAGGTTCCTAATCAGGAAAACATTTTAAGCACATACCTACGTCTTATTTGCATCAGTGGGAAACCAACTGATGTGATACAGCATATCTGGGTATTTCTACTCTAACTAAAATAAATTAAGAATTTCCGTATTAGAGTGGCAAGCCAAACGGATAACAAACAATTGGGAGACTGAAAGGGCAGTGGGATTTCTGCTCTGTCATTAATACAAAACAACTGTGGCGTAAAAAAAGATATTGTGCTAGAAAATAATGAACTAAAATGGAAGAATCCTTTAGCCTCTAATGATACTCTGCATGTTGAAGGACTGAGTATTTCTTGTGTGAGAAGAGTCATCGATTCCAAGGCCAAAAGGGACCATTGTGATGATCTAGGCCATGTCTCCGATGTGGGACTATAGCAATATTGCTACGGTGCTATAGCTATCCTGCAATAACCCCATAGTATAGATGCAGGCTACCGTGACATCACTGTAGGAGCTCCACCTCTCCAAGCGGGCGGTAGCTAGGTCAACAGAAGCATTCTTCTGTCAGCCTAGCTGCACCTACACGGGGGGGTGGGGAGGGGGGGGTTAGGTCAACATAGCTATATCACTCAGGTATGTGAAAAATCCACACCCCTGAGCAATGTAGCCATGCCAACCTAAATTTTAAGTGTAGACCAG
>NW_020679569.1:0-3265 GCF_002925995.2 Terrapene triunguis | reverse complement strand
GGGCCAGCGGTGCTGGGCGGCCGGGGGCCGGCGGTGCCGGGCGGCCGGGGGCCGGGCCAGGGCCGGGGGTGCGCGGGGCCGGGGGCCGGGGGTGCTGGGCCAGGGGCTGGCAGTGCTGGCCCGGGAGTGCTCGGCCGGGGGCTGGCCTGGGGCCAGCACCCCAGGGCCCGAGCCGAGCCAGGCTGGAGACGCTGGGGCCGGGGCCGGCCGCCAAAGGGGGCCAGACTGGGCCACGCCTCCTCCCCCACCCTCCCCCAGCTTACCTGCTGCCTGCTTCCTGCTTCAGGCTTCCCACGAATCAAATGTTCGCGGGAAGCCGGGGAGGGGGCGGAGTTGGGGCGGGGACTTTGGGGAAGGGGTGGAGTTGGGGCGGGGCCCCGTGGAGTGTCCTCCTTTTGGACACTCAAAATATGGTAACCCTAATTGCGCCTGCAAAAGCTGAGGCCTAGTTTTAAAGTAGGGCCCTGGAAATTCCAAACTTTTCTTTCTAACGGGCCTTTGAGTTGGCTGCTATGGTTTCAAGTAGCCTTGAGGTTTTTGTTGTAAAGGATGGTCCTGCTTTGGGATGCTTGAGTGAAGTGAGAGGTGCTCAGATGTGCCGTTTAGGCACAGTCCTGTATTGGGGATGGTGTGGAATCACAGAACACTTCCTGGAGCTCCTAGCCATCTAGAGCAGGGGTCAGCAACCTTTCAGAAGTGGTGTGCCAAGTCTTCATTTATTCATTCTAATTTAAAGTTTCGCGTGCCGATAATACATTTTAACGTTTTTAGAAGGTCTCTTTCTATAAATCTATAGTATATAACTAAACTATTGTTGTATGTAAAATGTTTAAGAAGCTTAAAATTAAATTAAAATGCAGAGCCCCCCCGGACTGGTGGTCAGGACCCGGGCAGTGTGAGTGCCACTGAAAATCAGCTCGGCACGTGTGCCATAGGTTGCCTACCCTGATCTAGAGGCTGCACGTCTGCAGTCAAAGCCCTCTGTGGGGAGTCTCTCTCCTCACCTCTTTTCCTATATAGCCAGTCAGTCCCCATGGACGGGGAAGCAGAGCCATGGCCCTGTCCCTCCTGCTCCCTTTGAGACACTCTGATGCTCCCAGAGGAATATGGGGAGCAGCCCCTTGTTCTAGAGTTCAGGGCCCATAATTCTGACTGGCTCTTCACATGGGCTATGCAAGTGGGGGTGGGGAAGATTGAGGAGAATCTCCTTTCCTTCAGCTGTGTGCCCACCTACAGGCCACGTCATTGTTTATAAAATTCCCCGCTCGCCCTCCAAGGTTGAGAAATGAAAAACAAAAGCGGGAAATGTAGAGGTGGCTAAAATCTTCAGTTACAGCCAGAGATCCAGATGAATGTGAAAACTGAATGGTAAATGCCTTGCCTGTAAACACACAGACAGCTCTCCACTTGGTCTGTCTCAGGAAGCTATGAAAGCACGTAAATCTATCATGAGGATACGTCTACACTATAAACACTACAGCAGTGTAGTTGCAGCTATGCCACAGTAGAGTAGACACTTGCTACAGCGACAAAAGGGGTTTTTCTGTTGCTATAATAAATCCATCCCCTTGAGAAGTAGTAGCTACGGCAGTGGAAGAATTCTTCTGTCAACCTAGTGGTGTCTGGGGGCTTAGGTTGGTGTAATTATTTCTCTCAGAGGTGTGCATTTTTCATCACCCTGAGTGACGTAGCTAGATTGAGTTTTACCTGTAGACCAGGACTAAGTTTAACGGAATTAATAACACCTCCTTGTGGGCTATTTACAGACAGTAAATGTGCCACCCCTCTGTGCTAAAAGCTAGCTCGAAAAAGCTGATTTTACCAACTTCCTATTAAATTGTTTCCTGAGTTGCCGTGAAATAATGCGTGTTTGATGGTAACTCCTGTGAAAACACAGGCAATGCACTATCATCTCTAAAAACAGTTTTTACAGGCTGGTCTAATATGCTTTTGACGGTTCCAACCTTCTTCCCTGTAGGTCACCAGGGGAAGTTTTTATACATTTGCAGGGTGCGGGACTTTAGCTTAATTAGGGTTACCATATTCAAACATTTAAAAAAGAGGACACTCCACGGGGCCCCGGTCCCGCCCCGTCCCTGCCCCAACTCCGCCCGTTCCCCGCCCCCGGCCCCGCCCCAACCCCACCCCTTCTCCGCCCCCATTCTAACCCCTTCCCCAAAGTCCCTGCCCCAACTCTGCCCCCTCCTCTGAGCACCCTGCATTCCCCCTCCTCCCTCCCGCTCTGATCTTGGTTGGGGGTTGCTAAGTGCTTCCCTGCTCCCCACTCGCCCTGCAGCCCCTGCAGCCTCTATGCCCCTGCCTGCTCTGCTCCTCCTCGCCCTGCAGCCTCTGCACCCCCCCACCTGCCCTGCCCCTGCGCCCCCCGCTCCCCACTCGCCCTGCAGCCCCTTCACCCCCTCGCCCCTGCAGCCTCTGTGCCCCCTGCCTGCCCTGCTCCTCCTCGCCCTGCAGCCTCTGCACCCCCCCGCCCCTGCAGCCTCTGCGCCCCCCTGCCTGCCCTGCCCCTGCAGCCTCTACACTCCCCCCCCCCGCCGCCTGCCCTGCTCCCCCCGCTCACCAGGCAGAGGGAGAGCTGCAGGCCCCAGGTGGACTCAAACACTGCCGCGCTGCTCTGTGGAGGAGGAGGGAGCGAGGGAGGGGGAGAGACTCTGGCTGCTAGAGGCCCTAGTGGCTGCGAGCGGCTTTCAACCAGGCCAGGCGTCCAATCAGCTGCGCCGCACTCTGCATGAGGGGAAGGGGGAAATCCCCGACATTTCTACTTGATTAGAAATCCCCCCCGGACGGCCATTTAAAGCTGAAAATCCTGGACATGTCCGGGGAAACCCGGACGGATGGTAACCCTAGCTTAATTGGGTAGGGCAGGATTGGTCTGTTCCTAGAAGGGCCTGGGGTACTGCAAAGTGTCCTCTGAAAGGCTTCCCATTCCAAATAGTAGTTGGAGAGCAAACTATGTCAGTGGAAAACACTCGTGGATATCCTCTCATGCTCTGTTTTTTAAGATCCAGTGGGAACAGCTGATCTTTGTTCTGTTTGTGGGTAAATTCCACTACTCCAACCCCCCGCCCTGTAGACAGAATTGGTCAGACTGGTTTCCTTAGGCTTCAGACATCCCATTCTTCCAAGCTGCTCCCACTTGAATCGGTGCCATCAAGGTTTAGCAACCTGCCATTGTCTGTGACATAGAAGAGGCATGACACAGCAGATGGTGGATTTATACCCACTGAGGCATCCAGCGATGCAGTGA
>NW_020679568.1:0-7994 GCF_002925995.2 Terrapene triunguis | reverse complement strand
AAAGATGAAGTCATTTTCGAAAGAAAAAAAGTTTGGATTCTCAGCATTAGAAATCCTGGTGAAACAAAGTTCCGAAGCAGTTCTAACAGCACCAATGAAAGGGTTAACAGGTAGATGTGCACACAGTTTCAGTCCATCCACAAACGCCAAGAACTAGCGATGCAGAGAACTACAGAGGGGTTTGGAAACCATGGAAAGTGGAACCTTCAGAGGTTGGAGAGAGCCATATTGCTCAGGTTAATAATTCTGTCACAGAGGAGTAAGGCTGAGGGCTGATGAGGTAGTTAGAGCTGTGGCACCAGCTCTGCTCTCCCCATCCCCTGAAATACATTGAGTTTGCCTGAAAATAGTAATGCCAAAGACTTGCTGTTCCTTCAAAGAAGAACTGTGATCCCTGAATAAGATGACAGCCTTGTCTTGGCTTCACAGCTCACAGGAGCATTGAATACAAAAGATGATGATCAGCAATTCCACACACAAGAGGACCCACCCCATCACTTCGCACCATTCTGGTGGCATAGCTGGCTCTGAGGATTCCCCTTGTATAAGAACTACCCCGGGTGGCAAAGCGCCAGCATGGCAGGTCTGCGCTGCCACCACCACCTCCTCCCCACTATGGCTGATGTGGAAGCCCCTGGGAGAAAGTAGGCATGGCAGGAGCACCTTGGACCCAGCAATCCCCAGCAGTTGGAAGACCCCTGGGGCATGGAACTGTGGGCCAAATTCTGCTCAACATTACACCATTTTCTTGAACATGTGCTGTAATGAAGGGCAGAATCTGGCCTAGAGAATAATGTCAGCTACAGGAATATCACTGTTGCATGTATAGTAGAATCACCAGCTCATTAGAATTATGTCAAATTCTGACACCAGTTACATACAGGCAATGCCAGAGCCAGCAGTGGTCTCCCACCTTTGTAAAGGCAATCAGCATTTGGTCTATAGTGCTCTGTGCATATTTCACAATTGGATCTCCTCTATCCTGGTATAGCACTTTCACAACACTAGAATTACAAACTTCATTATTCATGTGCTTTTCTGGCATGAACTGTGCACTAAAAATCATTGCATCTATATCTTTAAAAAAAAAGATCACTGACGAAAGAGTGATTGATACAATGTAACGTCACAGAACACTGTCAACTACAGTTAGAGAAACCACCTCTTCATATTTCAGTACTAGCCTATTCAAACTGATACCCAAGAATTTTACTCTTATCGCCATGAGGGGGTACCAGAAGCTTGAATTTGTATTTAGCTAACCTGAGCTGTTACTTTGTTCAGTCTTCAAGCAGGAATTGGGTGCAATATTTATCATAGAGGAAGGGGTCATCTATGCAGACACACAGAGCAAATTAAGTGAAATGATAGAAGCAAAACCAGTGTTGCATATACAGTAATTGGCTATTGAGACCTGCAGGCAAATATACAGTAGATTACTCAATGCACAGTATCACACATTATAGCAAACCACCTTGGGAAACACATACGCATATTAAAACATAAACCAGAAATCAAACCACACTCTCTCCCCGTAGCAATTCTGCAATTAATAGCTACCAGCATACAACTGATTTGGTTTAAAAGATGAATTGTCAGGGTAAAGAAACACAAACAAAACAAAAAAAACCACACATACCACCCTGTCCTGCGATTTTTAACTGTTTCAAATTAATACCTCAAATCATCATTTTATAATAATGAAAAACATTTTTAAATCCACCGCCTGATTCACTCAGATGCTCAGAGATCTTCACACTATTTTGGCAATGCAAAGCAGCCATAAACCCACTTTATGCTCCCAGTCTTTTTAGATCTACCTTTTCGATTTGTTTCCACTTGGACAATGACCACAAATTATTCAGTTTCAATTATTTTTGGTTTTCACGCCCTGGCCCAAAGCTGCAATCTTTGAGTTGCAAGCCCTGCAAAAGCATATTCATTTTGGGGAATTAAAAACAATTTGCAAGAAACTCAGTGAGGGCATCTTCATGGGAACTTCCTCACACATGATATACACATATGCACGCACACAGCCAGTGAAATCAACATTAACCTCCATTTACCAATAACAATTCAGTTTCACTTTTTGGTTTTCACACCCTGGCCCAAAGCTACAATGTTTGAGTTGCAAGCGCTGCAAAAGAATGTTTTTAACCCCCAAAATGGATAATGTGCAAGAAACTGTGTGTGCGTGCGCGTGTGTGTATGACCTCCATTTAGAAATAAAAACCTAATCCTTCCAAGCCTATCTATATTGTAATGCAGCTGTCTCAGGGGTGTAATGAGCCTACACAACAGCTTGGAGAGGAAGCGAGGATTACATCATATCCAACTGAAATTCCAGGGGGAAGTTTAGGTGAGTGGAATGGAATACTCAAATTGGAATTTGACAAGGACACTAGGGCCCACATCTTCCAGGCTTATGGGTGCCTAATATGAATCGAAATTAATTGGAGTTAATACTTTCAGCATTGGGCATGGGCTCCTATTCTTACAAAAGGTTCCATGGGCTCTTTAATGACAGAAAGTTAACATGACCTTTGTCTTACATTTCATTAAAAAAAGAAAAGGAAGCATATGAGCAGGCTGTGATCTTCCCAAGAAGGGATGAGTTTGTGTTTTATTTCCAATGACAGCACCTCCTGCCTGTTGCGATGGAGGGTTCTGGTGTGGAGTTTGAGAGTCGGACATGGTTTGGCCCTTCCCCAGTTTTACTGGCTAAGAATTATTTTAACATTAACTATTTCCATTTTGTATGCTTCAACTAATCAAGATGTTTGACTGTGTAGTTCTCTAGTGGAGGGTGAAGAGAATGCAGTGAGGAGTTTGTCTTTGGTTAGTGGCTCACACACTGGGCTGACACGTGTCCCCTCTCACACTCTTAAATACATTGGAAACTCTTTGACACAGGAAGAACGACAGCACTTCATCTCTTCCGCACAGGCCTGGGCAGCCTTCTCCCACCTTTTTCTTTCAGCATTTGAGTATTTGTCACTCAAGACTGAGCAGCATTGACTTCTTGCACTTTTATTTCTCCTCAGGAGCCAGAGCAATTCCAGGAGATATGGTGGGGTTTCTGGAAATTCTCTTCGCTTGCCTCTTGCCATGTAAGTTTCTCGAACTCAGTTCTGTTTAATATTTATGGTTATTTATGCAGCATTGTGGGCTTGGATCCCCAGAGTTACAACAGTTTTATTCTAGGGCAACCCTAGTGAAAGCAATGGAGTAAGACTGGAGTTTCAGCACCCCTGAGTGTATATGGAGCTTTATAGATAATCCACAGACCAGGGGCCCAGTTCTCCACTGCCCTGCCCCCTTGTGCAGTCACTGACACCTGTGCCTGGGAGAGAACAAACCCTGAGATCAGAATTGTTCTCTCACTCAGACCCATGGCTGAAATTACACACTTCACCCTCACCATGCACACTTCGAAATGAACATACAAGGTGAAAGGCAGCAGAGAAGCAAATCCAGTGTCCCTTCAGTCTAAGCAGCAGGAATTCTGCATAGGACAGACATTACTGCTCCATGTAGATGGATTATTTCTAGTAGCCATTTCCTCATTGTTCCTTATCCTCCTTTTGCCTTCCAGCTGTGCTGCGGGCCATTCACCTGGAGCAGGTACCAATCTCCATCATAAAGGAGCCACATAGGGGCAGCACTGCTGAATTCACCTGCAAATTGTCTGGCATATCGGCCTCTACCTATATCCACTGGTACAGCGCCCCAACTGGAGGGGCACCGCAGAGGCTGCTCTACCTTTCTTACTCCAAGCCTGACCCCAGCTGGGACGCTGGCTTCTCCAGCGAGAAACTCGCTGCCTATTTTCAAGGCCGTAGCATCTGCAAACTTGGTGCACAAGCTGGAAAAGGCAGACAGCGGCCACTATTACTGTGCCGCATGGGATTATACACAGTGCCACAAACTTCCTGCAGCCCTGCACAAAAAACCCCAACAACAACAACAAAACCACACACGCCACAGCCTGGGGGGCTTGGCTCAGCTCTCACATTACTGCTGCAGCAGAGCTCACTGAGCCCCACCCTCAGCCCACTCTTTAGATTAGTTTTGTGCAATTAGAAAGTTAGCAACCCTAAAACCACTTTCCCACCCCATCTGAGGCCCCGCCCCCCACTCACTCCATCCCCTCTCCCTTCATGGTTCGCTGTCCTCCACCCTCACTCACTCACCCTCACTCACTTTCATCCAGCTGGGGGTGCAGGCTCTGGGTTGGGCCAGGGATGAGGCGTTTGGGGTGCAGTAGGGGTTCAGGCCTGGGGCCAGGGTGCAGAAGAGGGTTCGGGGTTTAGGCTCTGGCCGGGTGGTCCTTACCTCAGGCGGCTCCGGATCAGCAGTGCGGCAGGGCTAAAGCAGGCTCCCTGCCTACCTCGGCTCAGCATGGCACTCGGAAGAGATCGGCATGTCCAGCTCCTAGGTGGAGGGGGGCTCCTGGTCAATGGAAGCTACGGAGCCAGTGCTCGGGGCGGCGGAGCCCCCATGGCCGTCCCTGCGCCTAGTGGCCACAGGGAGATGCTGGCCGCTGCTGAGAACCATGTGGGGACAGGGCTGGCAGGGAGCCTGCCTTTGCCCTGCTGTGCCACTGACCGGACTTTTAGCAGCCCGGTCAGCAATGCTGACTGAAGCCGCTGGGGTCCCTTTTCGATTGGGTGTTCCAGTTGAAAGCCGGACACCAGGCAACCCTATCTATAGGGCAGACAGCCTCTCAAACACATACCATAGCCAATACATCTATAAAGCACAGGGCCAACTTCCCCAGCATCTGCCTAGCAATACCCGCTCCATCTCTAAAGGCAGAACAAACAATTGTCTTGTGGTGTGACTATTTCACAGGTGACTTGAGAATGATAGTGGGGGGGGGAGAGGGGAAGAATAAGGGACAACAGGGTGGGCAGTATAAAAGACTGCACAGGATTTGGGGTAAGTGAATGGGGAAGACGAGAAGAGAATTTCTAGTTTGCTCACACGAGCAAGTCACTTAATTAATGTCCACTGCGAATTTTTAGCAATGACTGGAGCACTAACCAGGGTGCAGGAGTTTTTGCTACCACACAGTTTAACCCTATTCAAACCAGGTCTAAATCATGCAGTGTAAAATCACCTGAATCCACTGTGCTCTAGCTCTCCTACCACTGTCACCATCCCTGGACCTGCAACGTTGCTAGCCAAGGGTATGTCTACACTACAGGATTAATCCGAATTTAGATAATTCGAATTTGGGAAACAGGTTGTATAAATTCGATTGTGCGCGGCCACACTAAGCACCTTAATTCGGTTTTTAACCACAGTAATTCGGTGGTGTGCGGCCACACTAACCCTAATTCGAATTAACAAAATCGATTTAGGCTCTACTCCGTTCGTCGAGGTGGAGTACAGAAATCGATTTAAAGGGCCCTTTAATTCGAATTAACTGGCTCTGTAGTGTGGACGGGTGAAGGGTTAATTCGGATTAACGCTGCTAAATCCGAATTAATCCCGTAGTGT
This sequence comes from Terrapene triunguis, assembly GCF_002925995.2. Lineage (NCBI taxonomy): Eukaryota > Metazoa > Chordata > Testudines > Emydidae > Terrapene > Terrapene triunguis. Next base: position 2,489 of record NW_020679568.1, on the reverse strand, counting down.
AGACCAGGCCCAAGTGAACAATGGTAGAGAAAGGTACAGAAAGGTGCTGATTGAACCCCCTCAGTGTGATGCTCTTCTCTCCCTCTAGCCATGGCTGGGCAACAGAAAGAGACTGAATAGCCTGCTACAGCCTTAGCTAACACTGATGGCTCTTTGAGCTCATACTTTCAATCCCTGCTTCCGACAACCCCTCAGGGACATAGCATTACACTAACACAGACAAGGCCTCAGAACAAGTTTTGCCCCAGTTTCACACTCAGCAATGGTGGGTGCACTAGTACACACAGGATGCAGGAATTCTGTGGCCACGGCAGCATGCGTTGAGGGTAGACAACAAAACATAATAGAACTAACTTTACTGCACATTATGTGCACCCAGAGAAGCCCTCAGTGGATTAATGCAAGAGAAGCAGTACAATTCCTGACAACTTTCAAGCCCTTCAAACCAAACAAGAGAAAGACACGGGGAGCTTCCTTGGCACTTATCAGATCCCTAATGAGCAGGTTGGCTGCACATCCATTTTATGTTACATGGGTAATTAATGATCTTACTCTGTTCTCTATATTGTAGCTATTTTTGATCTAATCTATTTAAGTAGCAAACTGTTTGAGTAAGGCACTAAGCACTGAACACAGTAATGTGGACTCTGACAGCAATAAGAGGATATCAAAGTGGGGTCTGCTTTTTGCATCTCCCAGTTTCTATGAAGCTTTATTTGCTTCTCTTAATTTGCATATGTATCTGCTGAACACTCAAGTGCTTGCAGTTGTTTCTTTTAATTGCAAGAGGAAATTTTTTATCTAGTTACATTTTTAAAATGCAAATATAGGAATATTATTTCTATTGAGGTAGCACCCAAACTATACAGTTCCTAGCACAAAGAGGTCTCAATCAATCATGTGATAAAAGTACTCCCTACTCTAAGAGAGTTTAACAAACGATGTATTCATATTTATTTGATTCCATATGAAGGATGGAGGGAGAGGGATATAACTTTCTTATTAGATGGTAAATTGTTTGGGGCAGGAGTCAGGCCTTTTTGCACATCTGAACCCCATCTAGGACAGTGGGACTCTAATCCTGATGAGGGCCTTTGGTTTCCACTATAATGGTAAAATTTATATTTTCATGATTTGGGGCCTACAGACCCCAACTGAGAGGGGTCCCACTGTGCTAGACGCTCTAGACCACAGTGAGAGATGGTCCCTGCCTCAAAGAGGTTATAGTCTAAATAGACAAGATGTAAAAAAACGATAATCTCCTGTCCTCCATCTGTAAAATGAGAACTATGGACCAGATTAGCAACAAAAGCTGAGCAGTTCTCCCTCCAGCAGAACTCGACAGAAGCAGGGGGTACTCTGCACCTCTGAAAATCAGGCTCTTGGTAACTTGCCGATGGTCATGCATGGCGTTTGTGGCATTGCTGTGAATTGAGATCAGACCTCCCGAGTCCTAGTTTAGTGCCTTAACATGGGGCATTAATGGTGGGAGAGTGCACTACAATTCGCTACATAGTGCATTCTCCTTCCATGGAAGGAGAGATCCAAGGCCGAAATTCTCAGAGGTATTTAGTCTCCCAACTTTCATTGAAATCATCCTAATCACTGAATTAGGATCTGGACCTAAGAACCTAAAATGGTTAGTGGCTCTCACACACCCACACACACTCCCATTCCCTCTTCCCCCCACCCCCAACCCAACAGGAAACCAGCCAGCATGGTAAGAGCAGCAGCAACATCCTCGTTTCTTGCGCTCTTCAGTCAGGACTGGGTAACAGTATTTTTCTTTTGAGACAATTGAGCACCATTAACTTCAATAACTTTCCTTCCTGAAAAGGTGCAGCAAGTTCAGGAGACATGGTGGGATGTCTGGAAGCCCTCTTTGCTTGCTTCTTCCCTGGTAAGTTTACTGGACCACATTAACTGCAGTTAGTGATTTTATTCTGTATTTATTGTTAACCAAAAAAAACCCCAACATGGGCCTGAATCTCGAGTCCAATGTAACAACCTGATGCCGGTGCAATCCCAATGAAGCCAATGGCATTGCAGTGAAATAAAACGGGTGTACTGAAATGGGGAAATCAGGATCCATAGTCCTGGATGGTTCCTCACAGATAAAGAGTCTGATTCTTCAGTGCCCTGTACCTCGTGTAATTGTTCACACCATCTTTGCCCAGGTGTAAACAGAAATTGATTTACCCATTTTGCCGTCACATTTACAGACACATAAATTGCTATACAAGCTGCAAGGCAATGGATAATTAAACCCATGTACCTTCCTCAAGAACTTGCAGGTTGCAAGGCCATGTACATGTTACTGCTCTCTGAAGAGGGAAATGTGTCTAGTGCTGTCTCCTCAGGGCTGCTTTCTCTCTTTTTCCCTTCCAGCTGTTCTGTGGGCCATTCACCTGGAGCAGGAGCAGATCTCGGTCACAAAACAGCCACTTCAAAGCAGCTCTGCCACATTCACTTGCAAGGTGTTTGGTGGA
>NW_020679567.1:0-1967 GCF_002925995.2 Terrapene triunguis | reverse complement strand
CCGGGACGGCGAACCGCGGCCAGTGGGGGCCGCGATCGGCCGAACCTGCCGCGTCAGCAGGTAAATAAACTAGCCCGGCCCGCTAGGGTGCTTACCCTGGCGAGCCGCGTGCCAAACATTGCCGACCCCTGCTGTAGAGTCTTCTGCTTTCAGTTCTGGGGATCCCTAGTCAATCCCTGTGTTGGCCAAGAGGGCAGATGTCATATGTGCACAGCTTTAGGGGCAATTTATGTGCTGCTGTACAGCCAAAATGGGTGGGGCTCACATTTATTTATGATGTCTACACTAATTGTGTCTATTTTTGTTTGACTTCTAATTTCTGGGCAATAAAAGGTTGAATTTACTTTTTAATTAAAAACAAATAAAATAGGTTTTTAATATAGAATCTGAAGTTCCATATTCTAGACTGATTATATTGCACATTACATGCTATTTTCTGATGGTTGAGATTAAATAAATCTGTAAGACACTGTATACTGGACTCCACCTGTACTGAGTACTTGTATAATCTAATTTCCTTTTATCAGTTTATTTTATTAAAGTAATCTGACTGAATCAATAAATTTTATATATATATATATATATATATATATATATATATTTAAAATTGCCATTTTACATAATCATCTTTATAACTAGAGTGTACATTATTGGTAACTATGTGTACACATCTGTTACATTATTCATATTTTTATTTTAGGAAATACAATTAACATTACTCCAAGTTCCTGAATGAATGTACTGAACTGTTCATTACAGCCTTGCATGATATCAGAGCCATAACCCTTTGCTTCTGTTTTATAGATGGCTATACAACAGATGACATTGAATTTTACTGGCGTGGGGGAGATAATGCAGTCACAGGAGTGACAAAGATTGAACTGCCACAATTCTCCATTGTAGACTTCAGGCTTGTCACCAAGAATGTTGTTTTCTCTACAGGTTTGTAGAAGGGGAATTTAAGGGGAACTGTATTTACTCACTGAAAATGATTTTAGAAATAGATTAGTTGCAAGGGTGCAGTCCTTGATCTGAATGAAAATGTAACAGGAGTAGCTTAGAGAAAAAATTCTGAATTTTCAAATGAGATATTCTGATGGAATGTTCACAGTATAGTACATACGACATCACTGATTAATTGACACAGAGAATTGCTGTGTGTTTGGCCCTCATGACCTTTCATTCTAATTAGGAAACATTAATCTCTAGTATTACGGCTCGCTCCAATGAACTATATTGTCTGGCTTCTGCAGTAAGTTAGCCCATGAAAACCGAAGAAATTGGTTGTGCACCTCAGCAAGCTAAATTCTTCCAGACATAATCTAGCCCACAGGAAAACCTTTCTGTCTCTCTTCTCTTATTTTGGTTGATGGAGCCAAGCTATGGAGGTCTTATGCAAATTAGTTCACCTTCTGCTGTACAAGCTTCTAATCCTGGTTCAACAGGATTTTGTAATTCTCCCTTGGTCGACAATGAAATGATTTTCAGCAGGGTCGGGAAGACGGTATGTAGCCCAAAGAGGGGAAGCAGAATTGGCAACATATGCATAAAAAAAAAAAAAGCCAGTTAATATTTTCTCCATGTGGGTTGGGTTTTTATGGTTCTTAGAGCCCTTGTGGATCTGTCCTATTAGCATTTCCCTTTTCTAACTCCACCTTCAAGACACTGGACTGTGCTAACAGAGATGTGCTCACCGCTTAGGAGAACTGAGTGTCACTCCAGCTGGAGCTATTGAAATAAAACCAGTGTCAATACTATTTGGTCTCCAACCTTCCATTTTGATCGCTACATTTCTTTTATGGCTTCACTTCTCCCCAAGGAGGAGGCTTTCTTTATTATCTGAGGGACTTAAATCTTGGGTGCTTGATCCATTTGGGACACAGCACCTAGATCTGTTCTTATATTAGTGTAAATCAGAGATAACTCCATTTAAGACAGTGTAGTGACACCAATGTGAGAGGTAGCAG
>NW_020679566.1:0-1793 GCF_002925995.2 Terrapene triunguis | reverse complement strand
GGGGGGTGGCTGTGGGGCGGTTGGGGGGCGGGCGCGCGGGGTAACTGGCATCTTGGAGCCGTTCGCGGCCGTTCCTCCCGCCCGGAGCCGTGGGCGGGGCCGGGCCGGAGGCGGGGCCGGGGGCGGGCGGGGGCGGCCGCTGGGAGCCGGGCGCGCGGCGGCGATATAAGCTCCGCGGCTGCCGCGCCTCGCGCACTCCGCCCGGCTGCCGGCCCCGCTGCTCCGCGCTCCCTCCCTCCCTCCCTCCCTCCCGCCGGCCGGCATGGCGCGCTCCGAGGAGGTGCATCGCCTCACCGAGACCGTCTACAAGGTGAGCTGCCCCGGGGGCGCCCGTCCCCGTGGGCTCTGCCCCGGGATGCTGCGCGCGGAGCACGGCGAGCCCCGCAACTTCCCTGCGGGTCCGCCCGGGGGGGCTCAGGGCGAGCCTGGCGCGGGGAAGGCAGCGGCGGCTCGCTGGCTCGCGCTGCTGGGCTCGGCTGTAACGTTTCCCTTTTGAATGTGTCTTGGCACCGGTCGGCAAACAATGGGAGTCGGCGCTTGTCCCTCTCCTGGCTTGTTGCCGGTTAATGGGCTGGGCTGAACTGTTGGTTTGCTGCTGGCTTTCCCCAGTGCGGTTATGCAACGTTCAGGGTCTTCATGTGTAATTAATTGCACGGTTTCTTTCTCCCTCTCTCTTTTTTTTGGCAGTTTCTAAATATGGGGAAATGGGATTTTGTTCTGAGGGGTGGAGAAAAGATGTCCTCTTATGTAAGCGCAGAACTGGCAGCGGAGTTGTGTAGGAGTAATTTACCGTCTGAACTCCCTTGCTGCACTTCGCTTTCATGAGGAGTGACATCCTGGAGTCAATTCCTGATTTTCGTGCTGGTCTTACAATGTGGTCATGGATGATAACGCATAGCTGTAGTTAATGGAGAAACAGTCTGCTACGGGGGGACTGGGGAGAACCAAATGGTTCCTACAGACACTAGTAACAGGCTCTCCCTGGAACTTCTCCTCCCACCACCAGGTTACATTTTACCAGGCAAACATTTTCATATCAAAATGGTTCATATTAGTGGTTCCAAAAACAGAGCTTTAAAATAAAGCCCAATTTCAACCCTAGCTGTCCCTTTCAGGATGGAAGGTTTTTAAGGGTTTCCTTGGCTTTGGAGCCAGCTTTGGGTCTTGAGATCGGAGACGCTGGCATTTACAAAGCAATCTTAGCTTATGGTTGCCTAAGTAAAATCTCAAAGCCCTCTGAGAGCAACAGATTTAATTGTCTGAAACCATCATGGGTCTTCTTGCATTGTACTATACTGTGAAACCCACTTAAACTATTTCACTGCCGCATGAGAGAACCACGCCAGCTCTACATGTTCTGTATGGTCTTCAGGGGCCGAAGTCGGCCACGTACAGTGAGAGCCATCTGTTTTTAATGACCATTCATAAGCTATGAATACTGCAGAAGAGACAGACCTATTTATTCAGAAATCTCCTTTTGACTTGTATATGATTATGCTAGATTAATATGGGGTTAAAGAATATACCTGTTAAAGGAAGAGAGATCTCCTAGGTAGGCAGTGCTGCAGCAGATGTGTTCCATGAGGGAAGTGTTATTAAAAAGCATGTCGTTAGCTCTATGTCTGTAACTTTGCTATATCTGAGGTCAGTGAGTCTAGTGACTTGTTTCTTTTTACCCTTCATTTTGGTTATGAAACTCTGTTCTTGCACGGTGTGAATTAGGGTAAATGAAGTGGTTCTGCTCTACTGGAGCCTATGACCAACTCTGATATAATCCCCCTAACCTAGGATAT
>NW_020679565.1:0-15395 GCF_002925995.2 Terrapene triunguis | reverse complement strand
AGGGAACATTTTCTAACCCATACCAGAGAGTGCGCTCCACCCTTGCTGTGCTGCCACACGTAGCCATAAAATGGATCCACTGACTGTATGTGTCTCCCTTTGTATTTTCAGGTTGGAATCTGCACTCGCTAAGGAATGAAGGTGTCTCTGGGATGGAGAAAGAAACCCTGTTCCTGCCTCCTGGAGACACAAGTTATGATGATGTGGGACATGGTGACTCTGGGGGATCAGTATCAGAACAATGTGATTGGACCAAATAACCGTGGGATAATGTAAAAGCTTTGCCTCTTTCTCTGAGAAATGCTCCCTCTGGCATGATGCCCACAGACAGTCCCTGCCTGATAGACAGACAAAGTAGGGGTTTCTATAGAATTTGTGTGAAGTTGCAGGAAATTCAAATGCGGTGGGAAAAGGTTCACAAATTTCCTCTGTGTAACTTCCCATTAATTGGCTAGGATGGAAGTTTCCTGATTTTTTTATCCCTGTACTTTCTTCAGCTTCAATTTGTGCCTTTTTCTTATTAAATCCTGTCTGAAAGTCTTCCCCATAGTGGAAGTTTTTCTTGCCAGATGAATTGTGCAGTTTCCAGGACTCATCACACGGAGAGGCTGAGATTAAACAAATCAAGAGACAAGGGTGGGCCACCTCTGGGTCTGGCAGGCTATTTGATGGTTGGGGGGGAGGGGTTACACTGAATGTTCTATCAGGCATGTGGTGAAAGTGAGACACCAGCAAGAGAACATTCTGCGGTGAGCAACATGGTTGTTCCTAAAGCAAATTCAGATTTGAAACGTTCATTGAATCCAAGGAGATAAATGGGAAATTCCCCCTGGGGAATTCACACCTGAAATTAAAAAAATGGAGAAAAGAATTCCCCATTAGCGATAAATACAAAGGATGAATATTTCTGCTAGGATAATAAATACTTTATAGACAATAGTGACAAGGGGCAGGTTAATCAGAGTCTGGATTTCCACTGAACCGATAAAGCTACAACAAATAAGTCACTGAGTTGTTACTAGAAACCCCAGTAAAACTGATCATGTTCACACAGTGCAATATTTATTTCCAATGCCATCTATGAATATAGTTTAATATCGATGCTGAACTGAGTACTGACCAGTGGAGAAGCCAGAAGTGTTCTCTGGATGAACCCTCAATGAAATCAGTAGCAGAACACATACAGAGTACATCGCTATTTCACAGAAATGTCTTTCTTTCCTTTACCACAAATCCTGCATTCAGTTTGGTCACTTCATCTGTACACAGATACAATGGAGATAGAAAAGGTTGACAGAAAGTGAAAGCAGATGATTGGAAGCAGGAAGTTTGGGGGTGGGACGGTCATATGAAGAGACTAGGAATAAAACAATTTACTTTTGAAAGGGAAAAACAGAAGACAACATTATCAAGACATGTAATAGAGTGTACTGACCCTTGGAGACTGAGAAAGGAAACCTCAGGGACCGTGCTAATCTGTTCCAGGGGTTGTGTCTTCAAGACAGATGTGCGGGACAAAGGAAATAACCAGAGAGAGGAGGTAGCCCCAGGTTGGATGTTTGTGCTTTAGCAGGGAACCCAGGCTTCTGACTCTGCCTAAGGCCTGGGACTGGAGCCTTAAAGAGTGAGCAGGTCAACTCTCACCTCTTCTTTCAGGATGAAGGAATCCTGGGTTTGGTCAGTCCATCCAGGGGGGTCACGTTGCTCACAGGCAATGAGAGGAGGAGAACCCCCCGCAAAATGGCACACGCAGATCCTGGACAAAAGGGAAAGAGAAAAGGGACAGCAGCAGGTGAAGGTGACTGAGGAGGGAATTCTATTGTATAAATGAGCTTTGATAAAATGCAAGGTCATACATATGTGACTCTGAGAAGGATTTATGTGTCATAATGGACAAACAACTCAGCATGAAATCCCAGGGTGATGCTGTGGCCAAAATTGCCAATACAATTCTTGGAAGTATATACAAGAGAATAATGACTAGAAATAGGGGGCTGATTTATCTCTGTATTCAACATTGATAAGAGCAATACCAAAACATTGCATCCAGTTGCATTGGTAAAATTTTAAGACTAACTGTGAAAAATTGGACAAGGGGCAGTGAAGAGCTATTTTAAAAAGAGCTGAAAAGATGCCTTACAGTGAGAGACAAGAGTTCAATCTGTTCAGTTTATCAAAAAGAAGATGAAGAGGTGACTTGATTATGGTGCATAAACACCCTCACAAAGAGAAAATACTTGGTACTAAAGGGCTCTTTCATCTAGCAGAGAAAGGCATAATAAAGAAATTAATGCAAGATCATTTAAAATTAGAAATAAGGGACAAATTTGAAATAGGTGATTAAACATTGGAACAAATTACCAAGGGAAATGATGGATTCTCCACCCTACATGGAGTTGGCGCGAGGGGACAGGGGCTACTTAAGCAAGTGCTCTCAGGTGATATAGAAAACTATTTCTCTCAGGTGCTTGGCTGGTGGGCCTTGCTCACATGCTCAGGGTCTAAGTGATCTCCATTTTGGGGGTCAGGAAGGAATTTTTCCCCAGGTCAAATTGGCAGGGACACCGGAGTTTTTTTCCATCCTGTGCAGCATGAGGCACAAGTTACTTGCTAGGATCATTTGGGTATATCTCACCAAATCAATTCCCTGCCATTAAAGGGGCCTCAGGTGTGGGTGCCCCTCAGTCCCTCCTAGTCTCTGCCTGTGGCAAACAATAGTTTAGACTCCCGAGGGCTGTAACAGTTTGGTCTAATCCAGGTTGTTGGGCTCAATGCAGGGGTGACTTTGATGGTCTGTCATGTGTATGGGGATTAGACTAGATTATTTAATTGTCCCTACAGGCCTTAAAATCTACACATCTATGTTATGGCTAAGATGTTGCTGTGTCTGACCCGTGGTCACTTCAACTCACAGGTGCCCCCTCCTTCCAACCCAGTCACCGCCTAGTACTTAGGAAATGGCAGCTGTAGTGAAAGGCAATAGGGCGCTGGTAGGAGTAACTTTAGGGACAGTCACTAGCCACAGAAAACTAAACCTCTCCCAGCTCCCCTGACTGCTGCACATCATGGTCTCTGGCCATACAGAAGATGGGCCAGCACCCTCAGTGGAAAGGAATGAGAGAGGGAGTTGCATGTTTCAGCCACGTTGGTGTGGGGGTACCAGCTCAAACACATGCACTGTACCCACAAGCCAAACAAGTTCATACTGTAAAAACACCAAACCCAAGAGGGACGTGTTAGTCTCAGCCCAAGTTCTGCTTTAACCCATTAGAAACAATCCAGTAATTATTGGGGCAGTTCGGTTCTGGAGTACACCAAACCCTTGAAGTGCCAGTAGCGTACCCTGTCCACTGTCACTGGGAGGCAAGCACTGTATATGCTTCGGCAGCTAGGTCTGATTGGTCCCACTAACTGCTCAGACACATGGCTAAGGGAAAGGGGAAGGTTATACACACACTAGGTCCAGTGGCTTAAACAGTTACTGTTCATAGGGAGCAATACTGGTAAATGTTTGGGTCTCTGGGGCAGTCCAGTTGAGAGTCAAGGGTCTTCCAGCCTAGTGCCTGGAGTGCCCTCTCTAGTCCAAGCTCTATTCAAGCAAATTGGACCTTGCAGGTTTCCAGGCTGGTTCACTCAGTGTCTCTCTTTGGGGCCGCTCTCCACTGGCTCCCTGCCCAGCTGCTGTTCCTCCATAAACCTCTCACAGACCTGCAGCCAGCTGTTATCTCTGGCAGTCACCGCCGGTTCCATGTGCAGCTCTGCATACAGCTCCTGGGGACTGCCCTCTGCATCCAGCTCTCTGCAGCTCCTCGCTTGCCATGCGGCCACCGCTTCCCACAATAGCCCAGCCCTTTCCTGGTTCAGAACCATTCCCCGTACCTGGTCAGAGGAAAGGGAAGTGCAGCGGGGAAGGGTCTGGTGGGGGTCGTAGTTCCATTCTTAGCAGATCCATCACAGTCCCAAACATAAGATGAAAGATTCTGAAAAGAAGGTTCCTCTCTCCATATCATTCCCAAAGAGTTTTGAGGTCACATGGATTGCCCGCTGTAGTCTTACTGGAAAATCCGGGAGGTAGGCGGGCACAAGCCCGCCCACTTCTAAAGGCCCCTCCCCCAGTCTAGCAGGAGGGACCACTGGACCCAGCGACCAAGTGATTACGGGGGACAACAAATGAGAAAAACAGGAACTGAGGTGAAGGTCATAGGTTCAAAATGAAGGTACCGGATGGGGACACCGAGCACAGAACCCCGGACAGCGCCCACTGCTCCTCAAAGGCATCGAGGGAGCCAGTGGACGCTGCCCAATGGAACTCTGCCCAGATGCGTGAAACTAGGGAGGAACGGAAATAGGCTCCACAGTCGCAGAGCACCCCCTCATCCAGCATCCTCCTCCTGGTAGTATAGATGGAGAGTTTGGCCAGGGCCAGGAAGAGGTTGACGAGGAGGTCTCGCGACTTCATGGGGCCACAGATGGGGTGTGCAAAAAGGAACAGGTGCGGGGAAAAGTGCAGCCAGAACCTCAACAAGAGGTTCTGGAGGAGCCGGAATAGGGGCTGCAACCTGGCGCATTCGAGATAGCCATGCGCCAGGTTCTCCCTCACGCTGCAAAAGGGGCAGGCCTCGGGTACGGGTGTGAACCACGCCAGGTACATGCCCGTGCTCATGGCTCCGTGAAGGAGCCGCCAACCGATGTCCCCGGCGGGCCGTGGGACCAAGGTGGAATAAAGGCTGTCCCACCGGGGCTCCTCACCCTCTTTAGGTGGAAGATAGTCCCACCATTTGCTGTCGGGGCGGGATGCGAGGATGAGGAAATGCAGTGTGTGGAGCACGAGCATGTATACTTGGTCTCTAGGCACGGTTTGGAACCGGACCAGCTGCAGGGTATGCAGCCGGCTCGGGGTGTGGGAACTGGGAGGCCGGGGTGCTCGCAGAACAGGGGCCAAATAAAAATGTCCAGAGGGTTCAGGGAGCACCCTCTCGCAGGGCCCGCTGCAGGAAGACGAAGGAAATGGGTGACAAAGCGGCCTCCACCTCCTGGAGTATGCGCAGGGGGATCAGAAGGGTGGAGAGCCCCTTGCGCCGACCGAGCACATGGGGATCCACCCAGTCCCTCCGTTGTAGTCAAGGAGGTCTCCGACCCTGGTGGTTTCTGCCAGGACCAACCTCCGGCACACTGAGGGAGACTCCGCCACCTGCACACGTAGATCGGGGTTGTGTAGCAGGGGCTCCGCGAGGAGGTCCACCCCCTTGGTGGCCACAAAGGACCTGGTCGCTGAAAAGAGCTTCCAGGTCTGGAGAAGGTCCTGGTAGAAGACCAGCAGCTCTGAGAGGTCTCGCGGAAGACCCGTCGGGTGGAGAAAAAAGAGCTGCCAGTCATATCGGAGCCCTCGGAGGCGGCGGAGGAAGGCGTGCACCAATGTGCTCCATGCCGGACTACCTGCACCATAAAGAAGTCTCTGCAGGGCTTGGAGGCGGAAGACATGGACCTGGCTGCGAAGGCAGACCAGGCCCTGCACTCCCTCCTCCAGGGGAAGACTCAAAACCCCTGCAGAGACCCAGTGCAGCCCCAGCCAAAAGAACTCCAGGGCCGTCCTCTGGAGCCTGGCCAGAATCCCCGGGGCCAGGCTCAGGGTGTTGAGCCAGTGCCAGAGCATGGACAGCACTAGCTGGTTCAGCACCAGCGCCCTCCCTCGCATGGAGACACACTAGAGCAGTCCTGTCCATCTCCACAGCCGCTCACCCACCCTGGCCTCCAAATCCTGCCAGTTCTCCGGTGGAGAAGGATGCGTGGCGGAGAGATAAACGCCAAGATAGAGCAGCGGCCCGCGCTCCACCGGATGGCTTGAAGCTCGGGTGGGAGGGAGCTCGCCTACCACCTGTCCCCGACCACCAGACCAGAGCTCTTGACCCAGTTGACCCGGGCGGAGGAGAACGCAGAGTGGATTGCCTGGCAGGCCTCCACCCGCACCAGGTCGCTTGGGTCCTGGACCACGAGGAGTACATCATCGACATACGCCAACAGGACCAACCGCAGCTCCGGCTTCTGAAGCACCAACCCCATCAACTTCCGGCGGAGGAGACAGAGGAAGGGCTCGATCAGCAGATCGTACAGCTGGCCTGACAGCGGACACTCCTGATGCACCCCGTGCTTGAAGCCGACCCGTTCGGTCAGGGTCAAGTTGAGCCTGACCAGACACTCCGCAGAGGCGTAGAGCACCTGGAGAAAACCCACAAACTGGGGCCCAAAGCTGACCACCAGCAGAGTGCCCAGGAGATACCCATGGTCCAACCTGTCGAACGCCTTCTCCTGATCCAGGGATTGAAGGGCGAACGACAGACCGCCCCTACACCCGAGCTCCAAGAGATCCTCTACCAGATACAGATTATCGAAGATGGTCTGGCCCGGGACGGTGTAGGTCTGGTCTGGATGGACCACGTCCGCCAGCACAGACCACAGCCGCAGCGAGATGGCCTTTGCTACGACCTTATAGTCCGTGCTGAGGAGTGAGATGGGATGCCAATTCCAAAGGTCACGGGTGTCCCCCTTCTTTGGGAGCAAGGCGAGTACGACTCACCTGCATGACAGGGGGAGGACCCCACTCTCCAAGGAGTCGGCCCAGATGGTGACAAGGTCCGGGCTGAGGACATCCCAGAATGTGCAGTAGAACTCCATGGTCAGCCCGTCCATGCCCAGGGATTTATTGGTGGGCATGCAGCGGAGGGCTTCTGTGTGCTTAGCGAGAGTGAGAGGCAGCTCTAGCCAGTCCCAGTCGCCCGCGCTGACCATTGGGAGTCCATCCCAGAGCACTCTACAAGCGTCAGAATCGGTGAGATTCAGGGAGAAAAGGCTGGTGTAGAAGGCCCTGGCCCTCCTGCACATCTCCTCTGGATCTGTGAGGGGGGTGCCGTCCTTTGCCAGAAGACAGGTGATGCTGAAGGAGGTGAATGCGGGATCGAACAAAGGCTCCTTGTGCCTGATGGTCCTCAAGGACCTGGAGCTCCTCCAGCTTCTCCCGGCATGCTCCACAAAGGGATGGATCCTTGGGGTTGGCAGCCAGACGCCTCTCCAGCTCCAAGACCTCCCGTTCCAACTGCTCTAGAGCTGCATCCCTCTGCTGGCTGGCGCCCCGGGTGTAGTCACGGCAGAAGAGCTGGGTGTGCACCTTCCCCACGTCCCAGCACCACCGCGCCGAGGGAAAGGCGCGCCGCTGCCCTTGCCAGGCCAGCCAGAACTCCCAGAAGGACGCCATGAAGCCCACATCCTCCAGCAAGCTGTTATTAAAATGCCAATAGGCCGACCCTGGCCTCTTTGTGCTGAGAAAGGCCGTCATGGTCACCAGATGGTGATCCAAGAATGGGGTCGGCCAGATGCTGGAGGAGTGGGCCCATGAAAGGTGACAGCTTGACAAGTAAATGCAGTCCAACCGGCGTGACTGATGGGCCTCCAACTGGACAAAGGTGAACGTCAAGACGTCATCTGGGTGGTGGCCACGCCAGATGTCCACCAAGGAGTGACGGTAGACAATCTCCCGGAGGATGTCTGTGGTGGCTGGACACCTCTCGGCCCTCGAGCAGTCCCGTTTATCGAGGGTGGTGTTAAAGTCCCCGCCCGGGACCAGGCAGTAGCGAGGATCCGAGGAGCCGAGGAAGGTGTACGCCTGCTGAAAAAATTGCAACTGCTCCGGGCCCGATGTTGGGGCATAGACGTTGACAAGATTGACCACCAGCCCCTCCATGCGGACCCGGAGGTGCAGCAGTCAGCCCAGCACAACCTCGGCAACCCCCAGCACCTCAGGCCATAGGTCGGGGGAGAACAGGGTAGCCACTCCAGTCATACGAGCTGTGAGGTGGCTGAAAGAAACCCTATCCCCCCACTACAGCCGCCAACTGGTTTTGGCGGCTGGATCCGTATGGGTTTCCTGCAGGAAAACCACAGAGTACCCCCCCTCCCGAAGGAAGAAGAGCACCTGGCATCTGTGGAGAGCCACACTACAGCTCGGGTGTTTAGCGCGGTGAAGGTGGTGGGTGCCATAGGGAGGGGTAGGGGAATCCTCACCGGCAGGGGTACTCGCAGCCACCGTTGGGCCGCACAGCAATCCGTGACCGACCCCGTAAGTAAGCAGGGAGTCACGGAAGCACCGAGTTCACTGGTAGGCCGAAGCGCCCAGCTTCCTGGTCCCTTTACCCTCCCCCAAAATGTCCCTCACAGTCCGGAGGATTTCATGAAAGTCCCTCCAAAGCTGCAGAGCAAGCTGCAACTTGTTCCGGGACCCATGGGCAGCCTGGAGAAACTCTTCCAGCTCGTCTCGCAGCCTGTCGGGGGGCGGGGTCACTGGCCTCTGGCCTTCCTCTGGTGGGGCCCCTGTCAAAGCCCCCTGGCCTACCATGACGGGCAGGCAGGGGGTGGGCCCCTGGCATGGCGCCTGATGTGCCAGCACCACGCAGCCCGCCTCAGACTGTGGCTCAGTGGGGGGTGGCGGAGGGAAAATAGCAGCCCCTAGGGGATCAGGACAGGGAAACACGAAGGCCGCTCTCTGGGGATCATCCTCCGGGAAGGGGAAGGAAACGGCCCTAGGAGTGGCAATAGCAGCACGGGCGGTGGAGGGGAGGGGAGCGGGGTTGGGGGCAGGGGCAGGGGCAGGGCAGGGGTTAGGAGAGGAGTAGGGGAGAGGTGCCGAAGCGGGATCATGGGCCCCAGCAGCCGAGCCACTGAGGGGTGGCACCTCTCAGCTGGGCTTAGGGGTCTGTGGAGTGGGAAGGGGGCCCTTGGTGATGCTGGGCTCGGGCTCCATGGCGGGTGTTTCAGCCATGGCATGGTCAGATGGAGAAGCAGCAGTGGGGCCCCCAGCCGGGAAGGAGGTTGGCTGCTCTGCATCAGCGAGGGATACCCCTGGTAACTCAGGTCCCGGCCCTGTGGTACTGGCCGTCACCTTGATTGGCTCGGCGGCTGTCAGCGGGGTGCCATCTGCAGCTGGGTTAGTGGAGGAGTCCAGGGGTTCCTCAGAAGCAGGAGTGGAAGCAGCGGGTAGGGGGAGAGAGCCTGGGGAAAGGGGGGCTGGGGTGAGGTGACCCAGATCGAGGTCCACTGGCAGAGGGTCGTCCTCCCCCTGGGTGACTGGGGTCAGACCCAGGGCCTCAATCTCCTTGAAAATTGAAGGAGGATCATCACCCACCACCCCGAGGACCTCTCTGCCAGCGCCCGAAGCGACACTCGCCTCAGAGCTCACAGGGGCCTTAGGTGGCAAGCGGGCAGAAGGGGCTCCCTCAAGGAGAGACTCCAGAGGAGGGGCAGTGCTACCCTCCATTGCTGCCATGTCATCCCCTGCTGGCTACGGCAGATGGAATTCCCCTGGGGGCAAGGCAGAAGTCTCAGTGTCAGTGGCCCCCTTCCTGGTCTTTCAAGGGGCCTCTACATCAGATGGGAGGAGCGGAGCTCGAGCTTTCTGCTTGTCCTGCTTCTCCTGAACTTGGACCCAACCCTCCATGGTATCATTGGTGGACTGGTGAACAGGGGTCGGGCCGGGGGGCAGGGGTGGTGGCACAGGAACCCGGGAATTTAGTGGTGGGGTGGCATGAGGGAGGGAAAATTCCCCCTGGGGCTGGCCCTTTACCATGCCCGGCCATAATCCTGCCACACTCTTCTCCATAGTCCACACCAGACTGCAAACAGCGGAGCCGGGGCGCTCTGGGGGGGTGCCCCTAGGGCCCGAGTGGGAGCAGTTGCGGGCTGAGAGGAGGAGGGGCGGCTCTGGATGCCGGGCAGCCGGGGTGCCGGCAATGGCGGAGCCAGTGCCCTGCCGGGGCTCGGGGGTCCCGGACCCTCCTCTGTGCTGGGCCAAGTGGCAGTCCTCTCGATGTGCCCCATCACCTGGCAGAGGTAGCACCGGGCCTCCCCCATTGAGTAATGCACCTGGAAGCAGGCCCCCTGGTAGGGGACCAGAAAGGATCCCTTGAGCGCCTCTCTGTCACGCGCTGCCGGCGACAGTTGAAACTGCACCTGCCGGCGGAACGAGAAGACATGATGGAAGGTGGGGTCTTTGCAGTCCAGTGAAAGAGGACTGACTATGGAGAGGGGTTTCCTCAGGGTAGAGAGGCAAGGGAGGCATTAGGGAGGAACAGAGGTCAGGACCAAGTGGATGCCCAGGTCCTCCAGTGGCTCCAGGGGGATGAATACGCCCCCCCACCACCAGGCCCTTTTCCACAGCCTCCTGGGCGGCGGCCTCCGATGCCAGGAAGAAGACGACCTTCCCGTACATTTTTGAGGCAGCCACTATGGCTGTGGGCCCCACCACCCTGGCCATTGCCTGCACGTCGGACTCCACATGGGGCAAGGGGGCACCAGGAGGCAATGGACACCATGCTTCCTGGTCAACGTGAGGAAGGAGCCACGGCCACCAGAGATGGTAGCAGAGGCGGTGGCCGGGAGAGATGACATAGTGGCAGGTGGGGGAGTTGCCATCACCTGGGCGTACGCCCTTGGGGCCGGGAGAGGGGCACCTGCAGAGCTGGGGAAGGGAGCAGCAGGAGGGACGCTGCGGCTGGTGGTGGGGCCGCGGCAGAGGGGATAGCCCCTACCATGGAGGGCTTCACTGTTTTGGCAGGGCCCTTGCCCTTCTTTTTTCCTTGGCCTTTCCCGCTGGCTGGGGGGCTCCCCCAGAATCAGAGGGGGCGAGGGACATGGCAGCAGTGGAGTCCACCCCTTTGCCCGCGGCTGCCTGGGATTTCTCGACTCCTGAGCGGTCCCGGGTCTCAAGAATGGTGTTGAAGTCCCTGCCCAGGACCAGGCACTCGTGAGGATCCAGGATGCCGAAGAAGGCCAACGCCTACCAGTAAAAACACACTCGTTACGGGGCTGTGTTTGGGGCGTATACGTTGACCAAGTTTATTGTGAGCCCCTCCACACAGGCCTGGATGTGCAGCAGGCGACCCGGCATGACCTCGGCGACCCCCAGCACCTCGGGCCATAGCTCGTGGGAGAACAGGGTGGCCACCCCGGCCGAGCGGGCACCAAGGTGGCTAAATTATACCCGTCCCCCCACTCCAGCCGCCAGCTAGCCTCCGCGGCTGGAGCCGTGTGGGTCTCCTGCAGGAAGATCACAGAGTACCCGCCTTCCCGAAGGAAGTAGAGCACCTGGCTCCTGCAGAGACCCACCCTACAGCCCCGGGTGCTTAATGTGGCAAAGATGACAGCTTTCATAGTGAGGGCTGGGGTGGATCCTCACGGGCAGGATGATCAACAGCCTCCAGCGGTCTCTGCAACAACCCATGTTCGACCGTGAAGATCACGAGGGAGTCGCGGAACTTAAGGGCTCGCCAGTAGGCCGCGATGTCCTGCCTCCTGGTCCCTCTCACCTCCCCCAAAAGGGCCCTCATGGCCCAGAGGACGCGATGGAAGTCCCCCCAGCGCTGCAGGGCGAGCTGTAACTTGCTCTTTGAGCCACAGGTGTCCTTCAGGAAGCGGAGCAGCTCATCCCTCAGCGCAGAGGGGGACGCAGCGGCCAATTTGGTGCCGTCCTCTGGTGGGGCTCCCGAGAGATCCTCGCGGCCCGCGGAGACGGGCAAACAAAGGGTCGAGCTCCGGCGCTGCTGCGCCGGGCAGCCCGTCTCCATCCCCGGCAAGGAAGGGGGCGGCGGAGGGAATAGTGCAGCCCCCATGATGTCGGGAAGGGGAGACACGAAAACCATCCCCTGAGGATTGTCCGTTTGTAGCGGGAACGAGACAACCTCGGGGGCGGCAATAGAATGGGAAGTGGAGGGGAAAGGGACAGGCGATGCTTTGGGGGCAGGATCAGGGGTAGGGGCAGGATCTGGAACAAGGGCAGGAGGAGGGGCGGGAACGGGAACAGGGCCAGGGACTGGAACAGTCCCTGGCAGGTGCAGGGGTCAAGGGCGATGGTTCCAAGGCTCAGGGCGGCAAGGGCGGGACAGCAGGGGGAAGGGAAACCTCCCCCTGGGGTGGGCCCTCTCCCGGGGCCGGCAGGAGTCTCACCACCCCCTCCTCCACGGGCCCCGCCGAACTGCAACCGATGGAGGCGAGGCCTGCCCGCTCGGGCGTCCCCGTGGCCCGGGACTGGGACTGGGGCAGGAGAGGGGACAGGATTAGGGGCAGGGGCAGGAACAGGAGTGGGAGCAGAAACAGATACATGTTCTTCTCGACCGGGACTCAGGGAAGGAGGGGGGCCTTCACCAAAGCCGGGCACGGGTGTCACTGCAAGCGCGTCACCCGCAGCCACAGCGTCAGGCATGGGGGAGTCATCAGCGGGGACCCCCTCCGGAGGAGAGGCTAACCGCTCCATCCGGGTGGTAGAGGGTGCGCCCACAGGCTCAGGGCTCGGCCGCTTGACATCGGCAGTCGCCCCGAGGGACTCGGCAGTCGCCCCGAGGGACTCGGCAGCCTCACATGGGATGGTATCCGTGACCGGGCTGACAGGTAGAGCCAGGGGTGCCCCAAGGATAAGAGCAGGGGCTTCAACATGGGGTGAGGGGCAGGGAGGAGGAGGGGGCAGCGGGGCTAAACTGCTGCTCAGATCGAGGCCTGCTGGCGGGGGGTCGTCCTCCCCCTGGGTGACAGGGGTCAGACCCAGGGCCTCGATCTCATCAAATATTGAGGTGAACTCAGTCCCCTCCCCCAGCAACCTCCCTGCCAGTCACAGAGGCAACAATTGCCCCGGTATCGGTGGCGGCGGGGGGCACAGGTGGTATAGGGGCCGTGGGAACTTCCACTGAAGCCTCCTCAGGGGGGGACTGGACAAGGGGGGCAGGATCCCCTCTGTCCGCTGCCACGGTTTCCATAGCTGGCACCTCCTGCTGGGCACCGTCCGGGGGCACGGTGGAAGAGTTAGCAACCTCAGCCCCCCACAGCATCTTTCGGGGGGCCTCCTCTTTCTCCTCATCGGAGGGGAGGGATCGAGCCTGCAATTTGCGGGCACCGCGCTTCCTCCGGACGAGCACCCAGCCCTCCGAGGTGGAGGGCCGGTCAGCAAGGGCAGGGCCAGGGGTCAAGGGCGATGGTTCCAGGGCTCGGGACGACAAGGGCGGGACAGTGGTGGGGAAGGGAAACCTCCCCCTGGGGCGGGCCTTCTCCCGGGGCCGGCAGGAGTCCCACCGCCCCCTCCTCCACGGGCGCCGCTGAACTGCAACCGATGGAGGTAAGGCCCGCCCGCTCGGCCGTCCCCGCGGCCCGAGCGGGGGCTGCGGCAGGAGGAGGAGGGGCAGCAGCGGGGGTAGCCAGGCCACCAGGGTCACTGGCGATGACAGGGCTGGCGGACGCCATGGCAGCAGACGCCATGCCTCCTGGTCAGCGAGGGGAAGGGGTCCCGGCCACCAGCGATGGTACCGGAGGTGGCAGTCGGGGTGGACGGCGTGGTGGCACATGGAGGGGCGGCAACCACCTGGGCATACGCTCTGGTTGTTTGAGAGGGAACACCCCCAGCGCTGGTGGAAGGAATGGCAGGGGAAGAAGGGGCCACAGCAGGGAAGGCGGCCCCACCCACAGAAGGTTTGGCTTTTCGGGCGGGGCCCTTGCCTTTCTTGTTTCCCTGGCCCTTCCTGCCGGTGGAAGGGGCGGCCATGGCAGCGGCGGAGTCTGGGCTAGTGGTGGCTGAGAGGTCAGCCGCTGGGGTGGGCAGGGGCAGTGGCAATAGGGGAACCATGGGGTCAGCAGAGGTAGGGGCAGGGACAGGAGCAGGGGGAGGGGCGGGGGAAGGGGTCGAAGCAGGGGTTGGGACAGGGGCAGGAGCAGGAGCAGGATCCTCCTCCATGATGGCACAAGGAGGCCCTAATATGGGGGTGAGGTGACAGGCAGCCGCTCCTCCCCGCTAGGCAACGGGGCTAACTGCTTCTCCCTGTTAGGGTGTGTTTAGGGAAGGTGGTCGCCCCTGGGGTGGGGGGCGGGGGGAAGAGGAAGAAGCACCCGCTCCTCCCCGCTAGGCTGCAAGCAGGGGGGGAGGGTGCCAGTGGTGGGGTATGCAGGGGTGAAAGAAAGGGGCACAGGTATTGGGTAGGGACACCAGCTCCTCCGGCTGCACTGGGAGGGGGAGGGACTACCATATCAGTGGGGAGGCTGTGAACAGTGTGTGTGGGGGGCAACTGAAAGGGGGCACAAGCGCTTATGGAGGGGGTATGGGCGCACAGGTAAGAGGGACTGCACTGGGGGGGACAAGGGAAGGCAGAGGAAAAAAAAGGGGCCAGGCAAGTCAAAGGAGGGAGCTTCAAGTGTAAGGGTGGGGCAGGCAACCAAACCAAAACCCAAAGTTTGGGGAGGGGGAAGGTAGCAAACACTAAAGGGCTGAGGTAGGGCAGGCAAACAACCAGAAAGGGAAACTCCCAGAGAGTCAAAGCAAGTGGCAGGCGGGGCAGGCTGCGGACAGAGGGGCAAATAAACACAGGGGGACCGGGGGGCATAGCAGGGAAGGGTCCCCACCAGCCAAACGCAGCTGGGGAGGGAGGGAAAGTCCAAGGTAGGGAGGCACATGTGCCCACGTGCGCTTGTCTAACTCAGTCCTCACTGCTGCAAACAGTCCCAGGTGTTGGAAAGGGGGGAAACAAAAGCCACATCGAGGGGCAAAGAGCAGGTCCAGGTGGTATGCGGGCTGGTGGAGGGGGCAGCGCTGGAGATGGTGGGGGGGGAGCAGATGGGTGAGGGCGGGCTTCATGCCTCTCCCCCGTGCTCCCCTCAACAGCAATAAGAGTTGCCACTACCCGAGGAGCAGAGATGTTAAAAGTTACTCAGTTTGTGAACAAACCCCCTCCACAATGTCCCTTAGCAGGAATCCTCCTCCTCTTCCTCCTCCTCGACAGCAGCAGCAGCGAGCAGCAGTCAGCCAGCCAGCCACACAGGAGGGACCCATAGGTGATGGTGGTGGTGTCCTTGCTTTTCCCTCTGGAGGTGGGGTGGGCAAGCTGGCAGTGTCCCCCCACACTCAGCAGCAGTGGCAGCAGCAGTCCAGGGAGGGAACTTCAGCCACCAGCAGCACAAGGGAGGGAACTCCAGCCAGCAGGGCAGCCAGAGCACACTGACAGTCCCTGTAGTGAGGCAAGGAGGCTCCCCCGCCAGCAGTAGAAGTAGCAGCCTCCCACCTCCCTCCAGGCCAGAGGGGAAGGCAGGGATATGAGCCACCAGAACAGCAGGTCCCTGTTCCCTGGGTAGGCAAACAAAGGCTACTCCAGGCTGTAACGATGCAGTTCTGGCGGAACCCAACTGAGAGTGCCAATTCAGGCCAAATTGCTTAAACAGGGCAGTTACAGCCCAAGGCTGGGGTTTTTCCACCTCTAAAGCAAAGCAAACCAAACCAGCCAGACTAAGAGGACTTCGGTCTCACCCCACTGGCTAACCACAAGTCACACAAGGAATTCCCTTAGACACTCCAGTTTCCCAGTATCACCACCAGTGCCACT
>NW_020679564.1:0-2330 GCF_002925995.2 Terrapene triunguis | reverse complement strand
CTCCCCCCTCCCCCGCTTCTTCCCCCAGTGTGGTGCTTTCCTGCCCCTCCTCCCCCTCCCTCTCCCTGCGCCGATCAGCTGATGGCCCTTGCGAGGGGGAGGGGGAGCGGAGCAGAGGCGAGTGGCAGCGTGCTCGCTGCTCCGTAGAGCAGGCAGAGAAGAGGTAGGGATGGGGCCTTGTGGAAGGGGGTGGAACAGGGCACATCCCTTCCAGCCCCCTGCCGTGAGCCGCTCAGGGCAGGGGGCTGGGAGCACCCCCATGAGCCAAGCACCCCAGCCCTCTGCCCTGCACCTCCACACACACCCCAGCCCTCTGCCCTGACCCCTGAACTCCCCCCCACACCCAGCCTTCTGCCCTGACCCCTGAACCCCCCCCCCCCCGCAGCTCTCTGCCCTGACCCCTGAACCCCCCCCAGGTCTGGGGTCCCGGCCGCAGGCCCCGCTCAGCCCGCTGCCGGACTAGGTGAACAGAACCCCAGGCTGGAAGCGGGCTGAGCAGGCTGGCGACGTAAGATCAGCATTTTAATTTAATTTTAAATGAAGCTTCTTAAACATTTTGAAAACATTGTTTACATATTACAATACAATAGTTTAGTTATATAATATAGACATAGAGAGAGAGACCTTCTAAAAAACGTTAAAATGTATTACAGGCACGCAAAACCTTAAATTAAAGTGAATAAATGAAGACTCGGCACACCACTTCTGAAAGGTTGCCTATCACTGGTTCAGAGTCTCTGGCCCTCTGAGAGTTTAAACAGCAAAGAGATGAAAAATCTTCATGTCAACTATTTTTATTTCCCTCTTCCTGCATTCAAACCAATGGGATGAGGCTTTCTGCATGTACTTCTCCATGGGTAGGTGGGACAATTAACAAAGCTTTTGTCCTATGTTGGCCCCCTGAATAACCACATAGCATGGGATACAGACATTACAAGTGAGATTAATGCCTGCAGCAACTTACAAGCATTTCATAGAGTCTAAGCACTAAATACATTCTTATAAAACTAATACCTATTTTGAACTAAACTAACCCAGTGGCGAGTTGGTTTGGTTTCCAGCTATGAGTTTGCCAGTTCTTAGCGAATGCCTGTTGCCTTGGCTTGAGCTGGCACTTGATTTACCAGCATCACATGGAGAAGATCATAGCAAAATTCCGTTGCCCGGAGAAATTCATCGCAGTGGTTAGCAATTCCATGATGGCATGCTCGCTCATGTTGTGGACAACAGTGAGTCATCTGAACCATTCCCAGGCACCTATGGAGTCAAGCAGGGCTGTGCGTTGGACACAACCCTCTTCAGTATGATGTTCTCTGCCATGCTTACAGATGCCTTTCATGACTGTTACACCGGAATTGACATCAGATACTGGTCTGATGGCCAGCTCTTCAATTTGAGGAGACTACAGGCAAAGATGAAGATACAAGAAGTGATTGTTTGTGATCGTCTCTTTGTTGATGACTGTTCCCTGAATGTCAAATCTGAGTCTGACATGCAGCCGAGTATGAACTATTTCTCTTCAGCTTGTGACAACTTCGGTCTCACAATTATCATTGAGAAGACAGAAGTGATGTACAAGTCCGCACCAAGAAACCCTTATGTACAGCCTACTATCCAGTGAATGACCAAACCCTCCAGGCAGGGACAAGTTCACCTACCTCGGCAGTACACAGTCATGTGCAGTTCATATGAATGATGAAAACAACGTCAGAATTGCAAAGCAAGTGTGGTCTTTGGCAGACTACATGCAAATGCGTGGGAGCGTAGAGGCAATAGTCAACAAACAAAACTGAAGGTCTACAAAACCATCATGTTGCCAACTCTGATGTGCTCATGTGAAACCTGGATAGTGTACAGATGCCATACTATGAAGCTGAATCACTTTCACATGAGCTGTCTGAGGAAACTGATGAGGATAAGATGGCAAGACAAGCTTTTAGATACTGATTTTCTCACACGGGCAGGCATTCCAAGCATCCATACTTTGTTGATGAAATCACAGATGAAATGGACAGACCATGTCACCAGAATGTTAGATGAACAATTGCCAAAGAAGATCTTTTACAGCAAGCTAAAGGAGGGAAAGTACTCTCAGGGAGGCCAGAAGAAACGTTTCAAGGACTCATTCAAATGATCCTTGGAGCGTTTCAACATTGACCCAGAGTTTTGGGAAGATCTCGCTCATGATTTTAACATTGAGAGGGAAGAAAACGAAGTAAGAAAGGATACAGCCGTGGGTAGGAGAATGGACGTAAGGAGGAAGGGTAGTGTAGATACCAATTGAATAGGTGATACTGGCAGTAGAATGTCTGTGCCTAATCGGGTAAAGA
>NW_020679563.1:0-4136 GCF_002925995.2 Terrapene triunguis | reverse complement strand
GTTCCACAGGTGCTTTATACATTGCATAACAAATATTCTCATTGTTAAATTTGTTTCAGTATTGGAAATACTTTACACTGGAAGATATTTTGTGATTACAAAGTAATTTTTTCTCTCTGTGCTTCACTTTTCTCCTCTACAAAATGGAGATAATACTTCCTATATCTTCTCCACAGTGAGGGTTTTGAGGCTGAATTAATTTTGTTAATGTGAAATGCTTGTGTAGAAGGGGCTATATGAATGGAAAATATTATACAATGCAGCTGCCAAAGTGGAGAAACAAGGTACCCTTCCTTTTTATTATGCAAGAAGGCTGTATAGTTTAGGTTGATTTTACCACTTAGCATTTTGGCCATTTCCAAAACAGACTTGAGATGAAATCTGGAAGAAAGGTTGCCACAATTTCCTAATTAAAAATTATGTAAATTGGTTAAGCCATATATAAATGATTGAGCTGCAGCAAGTAGATTTAGCAGATTGTAGTTCATAATCCAAATCTGCAATATGTAATACAGATATGGAAATGAGAGTTTCAGACCACAGCATATAAATTTAAGCACATGAAAAATATTTTTGGCATGATGATAAATTAAGAAGCTGCCAAGAGGCATAATAGATGAAGAAATCAAAACGTTGTCTGGAATTGTCAAGGATATGGAGAGAAGATCCTGAACAACTATTTTTTCAAGAATAAGGGAAAACAAGTAATAGACTATAACATGGAAACTGCTGATAACTAATAGTGTTGGGACAGCTTGAAGGTAGAGCGCTAGATCAACTGTTTTCTATTCAAATTCTAGAGCAAGTGTTTTTTTAGTCTGGCATCTGGCACTGCCTACTGTCAGAAGGCTGCCTACTGGGCTAGAGGGACAATTGTCCTGACCCTCTATGGCCAGCCTTACATTAGTCCTGAGACGCTATCTAAAGTAAGGACCTGATCCTGCCTGCTCCTGAGCACCACAAGCTCTCATTAAATTGTGACCTCTTAAGAGCAGAGTAAGACTGTGTGTGATTTCTACAGAATGTTAAAATCACCCTTCTGAAAGAAGATGTTCTGTTACAGGTAGACAGCAGACCAACAAGAACAGAAAAGGGTCTTTTCCCCTTTATACCCAGATACTCATTGTTACCCATTCAAGTGGCATCTCTTGCCTCTACTTAGAAGACCAAGTTTTTTTTCCAGGCAACTTCTGATTGGGTTTGAGCTAAGCAGGGAAGCCATGCAGAAAAGCGACCTCTGTCACTTGGAGATCAGTCTTTGAGGCAGCTTCAGGATCTACCCTCACCATTAGGGATTCATTACAGACATCTCCACCTAAAGAGCTGCTACTGCCACTGGGATTTGGGGCACAGCAATGCTAATGCTGCTTGGAGCCAAAGATGGGGAAAAATACCTCCATGGGATACCAATTCAGGATGAGAGGACCTGAAAGAGGCCACCCTGAACAACTGCTAAGGTCCAGATGAAGAGAAATGACAGTGAAGAATCACCACAGCTGGTGAGACTGGAACAAAGAGAAACTACTCCAAGCACTTCGGTTTTTCCTGGAGGAGGATGGGGTTCCCCATTTTCTCCTCAGGAGAGAGTTCTGCTTCTGGAAACCGAAACCAGAACTGCCTGCCCAAGTTACCACTTCTGTGGGAGTGAATTACTGCAGCAGCAGAGTGTAGTAATTAAGGCTTCCTTTTGTTTTAATGTTCAGAGCTATTATAAAGTTTCCATGACAAACAAGGCTGCATTATGCAAAAATGAGAACGTCTAAAAGAGGCTGTTGCCTGTAAATGCTATTGATGAACACTGCAGAAAATGCCAAGTATCAGAGGGGTAGCTGTGTTAGTCTGTATCTCATATTGTTTTAAGAGATCAGCATGAGTAAAAACTCAATACTAGTACAAAATATGTGACATAGATGTTGAAATCATTGCAAGATCCTTCCACCTGCTTCACTTCAAAATCTCATGCTGTTCAAAGACATCTCCATTTGCTGTAAATACAACGAAGAGTCCGGTGGCACCTTAAAGACTAACAGATTTATTTGGTCATAAGCTTTTGTGGGTAAAAAACCCCACTTCTTCAGATGCATGGAGTGAAAATTTCAGATATAGGCATAAATATTATACACTGGCACATATACATTCTTCATGTGCCAATGTAGATATTTATGCCTATATCTGTAATTTTCACTCCATACATCTGAAGAAGTGGGTTTTTTTTTACCCACAAAAGCTTATGTCCAAATAAATCTGTTAGTCTTTAAGGTGCCACCGGACTCCTTGTTGTTTTTGTGGATACAGATTAACACAGCTACCCCTCTGATACTTGGCATTTTCTGCAATGTTCATCAATAGCATTTACAGGCAACAGCCTCTTTTAGACGTTCTCATTTTTGCATAATGCAGCCTTGTTTGTCATGGAAACTTTATAATAGCTCTGAACATTAAAACAAAAGGAAGCCTTAATTACTACACTCTACTGCTGCTGCAGTAATTCACTCCCACAGAAGTGGTAACTTGGGCAGGCAGTTCTGGTTTCGGTTTCCAGTAGCAGAACTCTCTCCTGAGGAGAAAATGGGGAACCCCATCCTCCTCCAGGAAAAACCGAAGTGCTTGGAGTAGTTTCTCTTTGTTCCAGTCTCACCAGCTGTGGTGATTCTTCACAGTAGTTTCTCTTCATCTGGACCTTAGCAGTTGTTCAGGGTGGCCTCTTTCAGGTCCTCTCCACCTGAATTGGTATCCCATGGAGGTATTTGTCCCCATCTTTGGCTCCAAGCAGCATTAGCATTGCTGTGCCCCAAATCCCAGTGGCAGTAGCAGCTCTTTAGGTGGAGATGTCTGTAATGAATCCCTAATGGTGAGGGTAGATCCTGAAGCTGCCTCAAAGACTGATCTCCAAGTGACAGAGGTCGCTTTTCTGCATGGCTTCCCTGCTCAGCTCAAACCCAATCAGAAGTTGCCTGGAAAAAAACTTGGTCTTCTAAGTAGAGGCAAGAGTTGCCACTTGAATGGGTAACAATGAGTATCTGGGTATAAAGGGGAAAAGACCCTTTTCTGTTTTTGTTGGTCTGCTGTCTACCTGTAACAGAACATCTTCTTTCAGAAGGGTGATTTTAACGTTCTGTAGAAATCACACACACTCTTACTCTGCTCTTAAGAGGTCACAATTTAATGAGAGCTTGTGGTGCTCAGGAGCAGGCAGGATCAGGTCCTTACTTTAGATAGCGTCTCAGGACTAATGTAAGGCTGGCCATAGAGGGTCAGGACAATTGTCCCTCTAGCCCAGTAGGCAGCCTTCTGACAGTAGGCAGTGCCAGATGCCAGACTAAAAAAACACTTGCTCTAGAATTTGGATAGAAAACAGTTTATCTTGCGCTCTACCTTCAAGCTGTCCCAACACTATTAGTTATCAGCAGTTTCCATGTTATAGTCTATTACTTGTTTTCCCTTATTCTTGAAAAAATAGTTGTTCAGGATCTTCTCTCCATATCCTTGACAATTCCAGACAACGTTTTGATTTCTCCATCTATTATGCCTCTTGGCAGCTTCTTAATTTATCATCATGCCAAAAATATTTTTCATGTGCTTAAATTTATATGCTGTGGTCTGAAACTCTCATTTCCATATCTGTATTACATATTGCAGATTTGGATTATGAACTACAATCTGCTAAATCTACTTGCTGCAGCTCAATCATTTATATATGGCTTAACCAATTTACATAATTTTTAATTAGGAAATTGTGGCAACCTTTCTTCCAGATTTCATCTCAAGTCTGTTTTGGAAATGACCAAAATGCTAAGTGGTAAAATCAACCTAAACTATACAGTCTTCTTGCATAATAAAAAGGAAGGGTACCTTGTTTCTCCACTTTGGCAGCTGCATTGTGTAACATTTTCCATTCCTATAGCCCCTTCTACACAAACATTTCACATTAACAAAATTAATTCAGCCTCAAAACCCTCACTGTGGAGAAGATAGTACTTCCTATATCTCCATTTTGTAGAGGAGAAAAGTGAAGCACAGAGAGAAAAAATTACTTTGTAATCACAAAATATCTTCCAGTGTAAAGTATTTCCAATACTGAAACAAATGTAACAATGAGAATATTTGTTATGCAATGTATAAAGCACCTGTGGAAC
>NW_020679562.1:0-4929 GCF_002925995.2 Terrapene triunguis | reverse complement strand
CCACTGCCCCAGCTCCCTCCGCCTAAATGCCGGCGGCGACCGGGGCGGCCGAAGATCCGGCCACCGCGGTCGCTGCCGAAGAAAATGGTGCCCCCCAAATCCTAGTGCCCTAGGCGACCGCCTAGGTCGCCTAAATGGTTGCACTGGCCTTGGGAACAAGTGTGCCCAAGGTGTAGAAGGCTTTGCCCCAGATATCCCCTTCAGAAGACTTCCCCAGACTGGATTAGGATACTGGTGTGACCTCACCTTGCAGCCCCCAAAGAAGGAATTGGGTAGACTAAATGGTCAGTGCCCCTCTCTATCTGAAGCCTAGCAAGGGAAGTACGTGGATCCCACTAGAATTTAAAATGAAAAGTAAGGGAGGGGAGGCTCTGGACCTGGGCAGCTTTAGATACAGTACCAGGCACTTCGGAGGATTTCCACTTCTGAGCCATGGAAGCAGAAATTGACTTTTCCTTTCCAGATTTAGCTAATATTCAGAAAGGGAATCTAGCACCTGCCTTCCAGATTTGATCACCTCAAAATTCAGGAGTGCTCAAGCTCAATTCGGGCAGCTGTTACTTCATTTCTCCCAAATCAAATATACTGATCCACTGTAACTTGCTGTAGAAAAAGTAGAATAAATTGAGCAAGAAATGCTTCCCAGTGGTTTTTAGGACTGGAATTGCTATTTTCAACAGCCATTGCCTTTTTTTTTTTTAAGTTTTATTTGCTTAAAAGGAAGACAGTGATATTGCATTGGAAAATTCCCCATAGAAAGAAAGAATGGAACAAAAGAATAATAAAGGCACCTCAACTTTTCCTCATTTATGTAGGACAGTCTTACAATATGCATCCAGATATCCTCCAATCACACAAGCTGAAAATTGTTCCACTTTACTGGAGTTCTGTAACCATGCGGGAACCAATCCTGTCTGTGTTCTGTGCACATCCAAAATTCCTGCTGAATGACCCACCCTGGGAGTGAGTTACCAGTGACCCAGGGCTGGGACAGCAGGAGGGTGCAGGTTGGGGGAGAGCCCAGGGCTGGGGTGGGGGGAGGGCACTGGGGCGACAGGGGGTGTGGGTGTGGGGGGGGGGAGAACCCAGGGCTGGGGCAGCAGGGGAGTGCAGGGGGGAGCCCAGGGCTGGGGTGGGGGGCAGCCAAAAATTTTTTTTGCTTGGGGCATCAAAAAACCTAGAGCCGGCCCTGAGAGCAGCTATTCATGTCTTCGCCATATCCGCAGAGAAAGCAGGGACAGGCGAGGACAAGCCCCACCTTAACTTGGCTGTGGGCAGCACAAGTGCTAGGAATAACAGTGGCCATTTCTGCCGATTCTCCAGTCCTGCAGCTAGAGCCCTCAATGGTGCCCGCTAGCCAACAACAGCTAGATAGCGCGCAGTGGCAGGACAGTGGCATTAAAACCAAGGGGAGGGGGCAAGGGGGGGGAGTGGGAGACATGGCCAGGGAGAGGTCGCACTTGCAGGTGACCTTGAGGACAGTAAGTTTCAGTGGAGAGAAGAGGGCAGAAGGCAGAAGGCGAGGAGGACAAGGCAGAGTTGTAAATAGCCCACTGGAGGGTCTTATAGGAGAAGCCAATGCATGGAACCCGGCCCTCGTTAGCAGGGGACGGCTCATTTGTGGCTGCGCTATGAGATCTGGGCTCAGAAATAGGGACGCTCCTGATCCCCCCCCCCCCCCGAGGAGCAGATTGGATCGTTTACCTTAATTGAATCAACCAACACTATGTGATACTAATAGGTTGCCATGGTGAAAAGCTGCCTCAGAAATCTAATGGCTTGAAAAAAAATGTGCCCATAGCAACAAAAAAACCCATTGGCTTGATCTGGAGCCCTGTGTTTACCCGTTGTAGAGGGTAGGCAGCCGGGGTGCGGCTTTGCATGCATGGTCTAAGACATTTCATTCTCAGGGCCTCTTTGCTTTCTGCCCTGCTTGGTGCACGTGAAAGCTACACAGATGAACATCCAGAGACGTTGCTGCTTGTGCTCTCTGTCCAACTCCCAGCATGTTTTCTAGACGCCACTGAAGGGCAGAACAACTAGCATTTCACAAGGAAACCAAAGCTTCTCCCTCTGGCTTAGCTGCAGTACGTGAAGCTCCTGAACTACCTGTCTGTGCCCAGACATTCTGCAGCTTTTCATTTTTTCCACAACGTCCCAGTTAGCGTGTTATTGTAGCCAGGACACAAGAAAAGAGCCTGTTGTGTCCACTAAGACATGTTCGCTGGCCAGCAGCTTGCACACACGCTTGTGCTTTGCCCTGGCGTCAAAGAGAAACGTAGAAACGGAGTCCAGCCTGGGAAGTTTGCACCTATCTTTCCATTGGGGAGTGGGATTTGCCTCCACATGGAGTTGTTGGTGGGTGGAGCCCAGCCCCCAAAGTCCACTGCCACCCTGCGGACTACACAGATTTCAGAACATGCATGGAAATCAATGGCCTCTTCCCTGCTTCGAGGTGCACCCTCACCTCCACAGCAGCATGGCTTCAGCAGGGACCACTAGGTGGGGATTGTAGGCTTTCAGCTAGATCCCTGCACATCCAAGCTGCTCAGTATTATCATTGTCTCCTTGCAGGACTGTAAAGATTGTGCTGGTCCCATGTGACCTCAGCCCTTCCAATCACTGCTCTCTGTCAGCGCTCCAGTCTCCAAGGCGAGATGCATCAAGGAGCTTTACTGGCAGATGCCCAGTGGATCCTGGCATAGCAGGGACAGGGAGGCACCAGCAGGCATATTGCAGAGGAGGGGTTGGGCCATGTGGGCAGAAGGCAGCACTCCCGGTGGGCACACAGACACAAAGAGGGCGGACATCTCACCTGACACATTGACTGTCACTTGGCAGCTGGCGTGGCCGAACTGGTTGGAGGCCACACACTGGTAGGTCCCTGAGAATGCCAGCGAGAGGTTTGTCAGCTGCAGCTTCCCTGTTTGGTCATCTGTAAGGAGAAAAGCAGCAAGACAATCATTAATGCCAGAGGCACCTGGAGGAACCCCCCTGTGCTAGCAGAGGGAGCGGGTGTGGGGTAGAGAGAGCAGTGGGACTCAGCAGTGGGCTTTGGCAGCATTTCCAAAGGGTGCAGGGCTACGGATGCCCTGGATTCTGGGACGAGCTCTACCCTGCAAAAGGAGAGACAGGGAGGGGGAGCAGGAGTAGCCAACCGTGAGCACATGGTCAGCTGCAGGGACTGACACTGGGACTTTCAGCTCCTAAGGCCACTGCCACGTGAGTTAGAGGAACTCCACTAGCTGCGAGCAAGTAGCAGACTGTTCTCCTCTCTAGAACCAGCCACTAGAGAGAGACACGGGCACATGTGCTAGGCCAGTGTAATTCACACAATTGCATGTGTGCCTAGCACCCTGTCCAGCAAGGCGGCTTTGCAACCCAATTCCCTACCATGTCATAAATAGCCCATATTGGCCATTGGGTGATTGGTTGGGAAGGGCTTCTGAAAGGCCAGAGTCTGCTGTCAGTCAGTCCTTCTCTGTGTGGGGGTCAGGGAAGGTTCGGTTCTCAAGCTCTGTAGATGACTTGGCAGAGGCAGCCTATGATGCTTGCAGACCAGGTGCCAGCTCATGCCAAGGCTCACTGAACACTGACAAATGCCCAGCTGGAAATCAGCCTGGCTCACCAGTGTGTTAGCATTGTTACAACAGATGTTAGAGTTATAATGTGTTCAGTGTTGGGACTTTATGACATGCTTGTGAGTTGCTGTATGTGTTAATCTCACATATAACATCTGTAGCCCAGAGTGTAAACTTATATTGAGTGTTTGCATTGTTAACCTGTATACCTCACCAACCAGGAAAGCAGCATTAATTAATGAAAAGTGCTGGTCCTGCACACAAGAAGGCCCATTGAAACCAGATGAGCCATTGTGAAACATCGAAGAACAAAGACTTTGTTGATTGTCCCCCCCACACCCAGGAAGAGGAGACAGGCGCCAACACTTGTCCCATCACTTTGAACTCTGGGGGAAGGGAATAAAGGGCGACCAGAAGGCTATGCTGATTAGAATTTGGACAGGGCAATATTTTCTAAGCATAAGCAAAGGATCCCCAAGCTGCTTAGCTCTAAAGCAGTGGTTTTCAAATTGGGCTACGCGAGCTCTCGTTGGGGGCATGTGAGAAAAATCCTGTAATGGCGGATGAGTCCCGCGTCCGCCGCTCTCTGGCCACCCAGCCCTGAAGTTCTGTGCTGCTGCTGGCGGCGGCGCTGCCTTCAGAGTAGAGCCCTGCAGTGGGACTGGGATCCCGTGGGCCCCGCAGGACCCACTGCCATAATAGCGGGAGCGGGAAAAAATTCAGGAAACAAAGCAGGAGTGGGTGGGAGTGGGTATTGCGTGGCGGGATGGGAAGGGGATTAAAAAAAATAGTCCTTCCACGCTGCAAACAACACGAATGCCCCAGCCAGCAGCCACTGCTCTCTGGCCATCCAGCTCTGAAGTTCTGCACTGCTGATGAGGGTAGGCAGCGGACTAGATTGTCTGGAAAGGGTCATGCGGCCTAAAAAGTTTGAAAACCACTATTCTAAAGGACATAGAAAGCTTGCATAACACAGCAGCTTCTATTGCTTTTTGGAACCTAAGACTAACTCATTTGTGCGTGTATGTTTACTTGCTGGAACCTTGTCAATAGCCCCCTTATGTCTTTTTCTTAGCTAATAAATCTTTAGTTAGTTTATTATAGGATTGGCTCCAAGCATTATCTTTGGTTTGAGATCTAAGGTACAACTGACTTGAGGTAAGTGACTGGTCCATTGGGAGTAACCTGAATATTATTGTGATTTTTGGTGTAAGGGACCATAAGAACATCCGTACTGGGTCAGACCAAAGGTCCACCCAGCCCAGTATCCTGTCTACCGACAGTGGCCAATGCCAGGTGCACCAGAGGGAATGAACAGAACAGGTAATGATGAAGGGGGGATAGGTCA
>NW_020679561.1:0-7121 GCF_002925995.2 Terrapene triunguis | reverse complement strand
ACAAAAGCAGAGGAAAAACTGCTTGGCTAAAATGTCCATTTCATGTTCTTTTTTTTTTGGTAGTTAACTTAATTTTACCTCCCTCACAGAGCTAGTCAAACCTTTTTCAATGGAACAGTTTTCCATTGAAAAATGCAGTTTCCTTGAAATTAAAATGTTTTATGGGAATGTGTTAATTTTGCAGAATATTTTTATGGGAAAAAGTAGAAAAGAATAGTTTTGATTTTATATCTATGGTGTGGACATGAGTTGGTTTGAGAAGGTTAAATGTTTCATTTAAACTGTCATCCTTTAGATTAATTTTGGGTTGACTTTTATATGACACTTATTTTAATATATTTATTATAATAAGGCAAAGGATGGACCATTGAAGTATTCTCTCCTTGATGATAGTTTTCAAAAGGACCATTTGCATACTCCCCTTGCCTTTTGGACATTGTTAGATCATATATTAAATGCTTCTTAGATATGGCAACTTGATTCTCTCTCTAAGAAGCTGTCGTGGAAATCTAAAAACTTAGATATATTGGAAGAAACTGAGAATACTCCTCAATAACTAGAGAACTATCTTTGTTCAGAAGCTATATAATGGTGTGCAAGTTATGCAAAACCATGAATATACTGAGTTGATACTGGGACTGTTGGCTTAAATGCTATTTCATGGAGAGTTTGAAATCATAGGCTATCTATTGTATCCTTCTCTCTACAGTGGATCAGATAAGACCTCTCAGTAAGCCACCTGCCTACTGTATTTTTCACTTCATGCATCTGATGAAGTGGGTTTTACCCATGAAAGCTTATGCCCAAATACATTTGTTAGTCTAAGGTGCCACAAGGACTCCTCATTGTTTTTGCTGATACAGACTAACATGGCTACCACTCTGAAATGTTAGACTAGACATTTACCCTGCATATAGGGTGGTGCATAGATGTACTGACATACATAGTACTGATTGCAGTAGTGCAACTCCATCCACTTCAGTGGTATTATTCTTGATTTCCACTAGCATGTGGGAAAAATCAGGTCATAATATTAACAATGCTAAAGATTCTTGGATGAAAAGAGTGATAGAAATGCAAACTATTATTCCCCTGGATAATAAATGGTAGAAAGTCAGTAATCATTGGGAGGATCCCCCATAACTCTGCTCTCCTTTCTGGAGTCTAGTCTTGTCTCTCACCTCTACAATGTTCAGAGGAGAGTTACTCTTCTTGGAAGACACAACCTTCAACTTCCACATTAATATGTCAATATAACAAGACATGCTATGAAGTCAGTCCGTTGGATTGAAACCCCCCACATTAAAAAAACAACAACAAAGTGTACAGTAAAATATAATACATCAGTATGAATATAAATAAAACCATTTACATTCTATTTTAAGAACACAGATCTCAGCCTCCCAGGTAGCCCTCTAGAGTCAGAGTCTTATCAAAAGTTCCTTCAGTTAAGAAATTCTGCCACTTCTTGGAATGGCCCTGGACACTGTAGTACCTGAGCACCTTCCAATTATTAATGGATTTTATCCAGTCAGGAGCCCTGTGATTGGGAGAGGGGGTATTATTTTACAGAAGGGAAACTGAGGCACAGGTTAGCTTAAGTGATTTGCCAGTGGTAACACAGGAAGTCTGTATCAGAACCAGGAACTGACCCTAGGTCTTCTGAGTGTTTATTGAATAGGGTAATCAATTGACTATCTTTCTTAACTCTATAAGGCACTGGGGTGAACCTTAGCTGATAGAAATGTTCCTGTTACAGGAATTCAATTTAGCAACTCAATATGGTAAGGTGGCAAAGAGGTGTGAACCTGCTCAACCAGACAGATACTGTATTCCATGGAGAATGAAGTAACCTTAGAGCATACTCTTTGCAAAATATTTTCATTTTTTTCTGCAGAAATGAACAATTGAATTGAATCTAACCAGTGCAATGGCCATATAGATTAAAACAACTGTGTCATGTCCTATCTAAGTTTCATTCTCTTAAGTAAATATTTGATAATCCTTGTTCAATATCTAGAAAAGTAAATAAATGCTCAAGTATATACCAGTAAAAGCTTTACCTTGTGAACATCCGATTGCTTGGCAATCTCATGTTTTTAGACAGATAGAGATATCAAAACATGACAAAGACTAATAGGAAAGAAATAACTGCTTGATATTCTTTCTTGATAATCATAGTTGTGGCTTTATTTATGATGCCTCTTTTAGATTCAAAGATATGCTTAGGAGAACGGAGGCTGGAATGTCTACAAGCTAGCTTGGCTTGCACAAATATTAGGGTAACTGGATGAACTCTAATAGCCTGTGATATACAGGCGATCAGACAGTCTATACTACAGGGCTAACAAGAAGGCTAACGGCATTTGGGGCTGTATAAGTAGGGGCATTGCCAGCAGATCGAGGGACGTGATCATTCCCCTCTATTCGACATTGGTGAGGCCTCATCTGGAGTACTGTGTCCAGTTTTGGGCCCCACAATACAAGAAGGATGTGGAAAAATTGGAAAGAGTCCAGCGGAGGGCAACAAAAATGATTAGGGGACAGGAACACATGACTTATGAGGAGAGGCTGAGGGAACTGGGATTGTTTAGTCTGCAGAAGAGAAGAATGAGGGGGGGATTTGATAGCTGCTTTCAACTACCTGAAAGGGGGTTCCAAAGAGGATGGATCTAGACTGTTTTCAGTGGTAGCAGATGACAGAACAAGGAGCAATGGTCTCAAGTTGCAGTGGGGGAGATTTAGGTTGGATATTAGGAAAATCTTTTTCACTAGGAGGGTGGTGAAGCACTGGAATGGGTTACCTAGGGAGGTGGTGGAATCTCCTTCTTTAGAGGTTTTTAAGGTCAGGCTTGACAAAGCCCTGGCTGGGATGATTTAGTTGGGAATTGGTCCTGCTTTGAGCAGGGGGTTGGACTAGATGACCTCCTGAGGTCTCTTCCAACCCTGATATTCTATGATTCTATGACTGTACCAGCATAACTACAACATCATAGCAGGGCCCCCCCAGATGATTCAGGGGGCCTGGGGCAAAGCAATTTTGGGGGCCCCTTCCATAAAAAAAGTTGCAATACCATAGAATACTATATTCTTGTGGGGGCCCCTGTGGGACCGGGGGCCTGGGGCAAATTGCCCCACCCGGGCGGCCCTGCATCATAGCTAGGCTGGAATAACCCTGTAGGCAGTGGTGAGCTGGAGCCGGTTCGCATGAACCAGTTGTTAAATTTTGAAGCAGTTTTAGAACCGGTTGTTAACCCACTTCCCTACGAGGGGCGCTGCGGCTTTGATGGGCACCGGCCGGGAAGTGATGTAATTCCTTCTCCGGCCGCCGGGGGCGCTGCGCTGCGGGAGCCATGTGGGCTGCCGCCTGGCCCTGGGCACAGGCCCTGTTACTGCTGCTGCTCCAGATATCCCGATTTTATAGGGACAGTCCCACTTTTTAGGTCTTTTTCTTATATAGGCTCCTATTACCCCCCACCCCCGTCCCGATTTTTCACACTTGCTGTCTGGTCACCCTAGGGTGTGCACATGTGTGGGTCTCAGCTGCTCCCTGCCCCCCCCATTGAAGCAGGTGTTCAGGGTTACTGCCCTGGGAACTGCAGGGCACCAGTGGACGTGGGGCCGGGTGCAGACAGGGGCGTGGGACAGGGCTAGCTGGAGGCAGGGGCTGTGGGGCTGGTTGCGGGCAGGGCAGGGGGTGCAGAGCTGGCTGGAGACAGGAGGGTGCAGGGTTGGCTGGAGTCAGGGCAGGGGGGTGCGGGGCTGGCTGGAGGCAGGGCAGAGCTGCAGGGGTTGGCTGGCTGCGGGCAGGGGGGTGCGGCAAGGGCTGGCTGGAGACAGGGCAGGGGGTGGCTGCGGGCAGGGTAGGGGGTACTCACAGGGAGAGCGGCTTGGAGCAGCCCAAGCAGCAGGACTCAGCCCAGGCCCTGCAGAGCAGCCGGGGACCCACCAGGCAGCAGCGGGAGCCCCAGGGCCAGGAGTCAGGGGAGCAGCAGCAGCAACAGGGCCCATGCCCAGGGCCAGGCGGCAGCCCACATGGCTCCCGCAGTGCAGCGCCCCCGGTGGCTGGAGGAGGAATTACATCACTTCCTGGCCAGAGCCCATCAAAGCCGCAGCGCCCCCTCACAGGGAAGCGGGTTAACAACCGGTTCTAAAACTGCTTCAAAATTTAACAATCGATTTGCGCGAACCGGCTCCAGCTCACCACTGCCCACATGCTGCAGAGGAAGGTGGAAAAAACCCTTCAGCATGTAGATGTGGGTCACTTGCTAGGATATCTGGGTATATTAGTGTTTGTGAGTTACTCAGCTACCATGATAGAAGCCATTTAGAATCTCAATAGAAGCTACCATGTGCTATGGTAGTCAGGCTAAACTTAAAATTATGTTTTTAGTGCTGAGTTAAAGCTTTCACTCTTGTTGTTAAAGTATTGCCAAGAGCAATATTTAATAAAGATGGGGAAAAGGGGGCTTCTATTCAATCTGTGTTATTGTACAGCTATGGATACAGCTTTGAACACCTTGGAAAATTTTGCTCCATACAGATGGTACTGCATGTGGCTCTCTAGAGACCAAGGGCCTGATCCTCTCCCTTTGAAGTAGATGTCAAAACTCCCACTCATTTCAGTGGGAGTAGGATTGGGCCTTGTATCCCGCTCATTTTATTTACACAAACAGTCCCATTGATTCAATGATAATTCAGATTGCTGGTGCAAATGGCATTGGAGGGGAAAGAAAAGGTCCATCTCTGCTAATAAAATCCTTGTTGCTCTCCCTGTATTTTCATACTACTAGCAGTAAGTTGTATTTCCTGCCTTGGTTAATACACCAAGGGGTAAACATGCTAAAGAAAATGTAGATCCATTAATAAATCCGGAATGACATGAAATTTATGGACTAAATTCTGCTGGCAGAAGTATTTGTAAACAAGTTAGGTACGTGCAACTCTATGTGGGAAAATAAGCCTATCTACATTTGAAAATCTGCCCCAAAAATTAAATTTAAAGCTGTGTATATTATTTCCCACTTTCTAGATATCTTATTCTATCCCCATTCCTTTTTTCTTCACTTTGCATTGGTTTTTGTCTTTATTATTCTCTGTCCTCTAACTCTCTCTTCCATCTCTTACTATGGGGCCAAGTTTTTCCAGAAGTGATTAGAGAGTTCAGTTGCCTCAGCTTTTGGTTGCCCAAACTCAGACTCTAAAGCGGCCTGATTTGCAGAAAGTGCTGAGAACTGCCCTCTGAAAATGAAGATGCCTCAGGCTGATCACACATTAATCAGTATGTCCCAAGTCATTTTTGAAAATCTAGGCCTAGCTCCACTAGAGTTGCCAACTTTCTAATCACATATAACAGAACACCTCTGCCCCACCCCTTGCCCTGCTCCTTCCCTGAGGCCCTGCCCCGTCCCTTCTCCGAGGCCCCACTCCTTGCTCGCTCCACCCCACCTCCCTCCCCCACTCACTCTCCCCCACCCTCACTCACACACACCAGGCTGGGGAAGGGGCTTGGGGTGCGGCCAGGGACAAGGGTGCAGGAGAGGGCTCAGGACTGGGGCAGGGAGTTGGGGTATGTGTAGGGGTTCAGGGTGTGGGGACATGGTGGTGCTTACTGTGGCTCCCAGGAAGCAGCCAGGGATGCTCTGCATGCTGCCCTCGTGCCCGCAGGTGCTGCCTCTGCAGCTTTCATTGGTCACAGTTCCTGGCCAATGGGAGCTGCAGAGACGGCATTTGGGGCAGAGGCAGCATGCGGAGCCTCTCTGGCTGCCCATGCACCTAGAGGCAGCAAGGACCTGGTGGCTACTTCTGGGAGCCACACGGAGCTAGGGAAGGCAGGGAGCCTGCCTTAGCCCTGGCCCCTGCTGCTGTGCTGACTGGAACCACAAGGTCCCTTTTCGATTGGGCATTCTGGTTGAGCAACCAGATGCCTGGCAATCCTAAGCTCCACCCTCCTCACACTGCTTTTTTCCTCTGATCCTATTTTCCCCTTCAAAGCTTTGCCCTGTCCCCTTCTTTCCTTCAGCAGCTCCTTCTTGCCTTTTGCCCATTTTCTTCCTTCTTAATCTTAACTTGAACCATACACTGGGAATGAGTCAGAAAGAGGATTTTCAGGGCTCTTAAGTCTCCATTCACTCTCACTGTCATCCAAAGCACATGGAAAATTGTTTATCCCTTTCCCCTAGCGCAGTCGGAGCCTAGCTGCTTGTCCTGGGCTCCAGGCAGGGGTGGCTCCAGGCACCAGCACACCAAGCGCGTGCCTGGGGCGGCAAGCCGCGGGGGGCGGCCTGCCAGTCGATGTGAGGGCGGCAGTCAGGCTGCCTTCGGCGGCATGCCTGCAGGAGGACCGCCGGTCCCGCGGTTTCAGTGGCAATTCGGTGGCGGGTATGCCGAAGGCGTGGGACCGGTGGACCTCCTGCAGGCATGCCGCCAAAAGCCACCTGACTGCCGTGCTTGGGGCGGCAAAATACATAGAGCCGCCCCTGGCTCCAGGTAATTATAATTGGAAACTGCCTCTGGCTGTGATGCATCACCTCCATGGAGCTGCCTCATCCTAATGAGGCAAAAGGTGGCAAAGGAGAAGTCATAACCCAGATAACTGCTCCTTCTGAGTGGTTGCTACTCTGCTCTCCAATGTGGCTGCAAGTTAGACACATCAGCCAAGACAAATTACTACTTTTTCTTAATTCATATGGACTGCATAAGGATTCCAATTCCAGGATTTCATAACAAGTTGCTCTATGATCACTCAAATTTCTAGAGGGAAATGGGAAAATCTGGAGGGAAATGACATTACAGAATCACTCACATCCTAACACAAAGCTAAATAAACAAGCTCTATGACATTTGATAACTCTCCCCCCCACACACACACAAAAACCCCAAGCAAATATTTCAAATGAAAAAAGCCACTGACTCTACTGAGCTCACAACCTTCTAGATCACACTGTGGATTAATAGTTGTTTCAACAGAAACCTGATTAACCTCCTGGCTTGTTTTTTCCTACCTGTAGCATGGCAAAATTTTCTGCACTCCAAACTTCTCAACAGTCCTAGAAATGGTCATCAATGCAATACTACAGTAGTTCTTCTCTTTTCACCCATTATCTGTCTTCACACACAAC